>NC_061112.1:130648033-130685377 GCF_002878395.1 Capsicum annuum | reverse complement strand
ATTTAGTAAGGTGGATAACTCTTTTCAGTAAGAAGGGAGTATTATCTTTTAAACAAAAGCTGCATTGCAATTCAAATTTCAAGCTTTTATATTTTAATTTAATTTAAATTTTATGTTATTAGATAGGAAGGTTTGGTGAACGTAACGCAAATTAGAATGGAGGTTAGGAGGTCGTGCTGGTAGGTGGGAGTGTTGGCCTTTTTGGTAATCGTTTATGTTTTGTAGTTTCTTGTTCTTAGATTTTTGTTGATATATGTTGTTTCAGATGAATTATTGTTAGTAGTATTTTGTGATAGTATTGTTCGGTTACCATCTATAGATGTGTTACTTCAGATTGTATCTTGTACATTTGTTACATTTTTTTCTAGATTATATTTTGTCCTGAGTTGGGGGTCTATTGAAAATAACCTCTCTACTTCACCTGTAAGATAGTGGTTCGAATTGCGTACACTTTACCCTCCCCAAATCTCAATGAGTAGGAATACACTATTATATATGTGTGTGTGTTGTAATTTGAATTTTATGTTCTTACTGCTCATACTAATTACGTTAATATAATAAATTCTTATGATCCGATTCTTATCCTGACTCCTTAGAGAAAATTTTAATAAATTAGACTACCTTTTTAGTAGTTATTGTCCTAAAATTGGCAGTATTATATACTATATTTCTTCATAGGTTTTGTAATTAAGTAAAGGTGGTTCTTTTAATTATTACCCTGCAAAATGCACTACTGTGCAAGAGGAAAGACGATGCATGTGTCCTAATTTATCTAACGTCATCGAATAGTATCGATTTTAAATGATTGACACTATTAATAAATTTTGTTGATACGACAAATATATCAGTATAATCGTTATATTTAAAAGATTCCTTGCACTTAAATGATCAGTTTCTTTTTATCGTGTTTGTAAAGATTTTATAACATGAACATATATTACTATATTTGATAAAATAAAAAAATACCGATCCTAATGATAAATATAGCTCTGATTTCAACTTAAGCTTGCAAACTTATGTTCATTCGATTATTCATCCTACTTTACCTTTACATTCTTTGCAGTACCTATTCTAATTAATCATAAATTTTGAGAAAAGCACAATAAATGATAATCTTAATCTTAGCATTTTATAAGCTGAGACATTCAGAACTAGAGAAATAGCATTTCGAGAATTATAAGAGTACTATATTACTATGGTCTTATTGATTCAATTTTTCGAGTGAAAGGGTGAGCAATAAGCCAATAATGGCCTACCACGTGTATTAATTGAGCCTAATTTCATTCTCAAAATTTAATTGTATTTTTTTTTTTTAATCATGGGTTAAAGCCACTGTAAAGGTGTAAATAGGCCTTTTGGTTATTATAGTTTATTTTGAAGGACCAATCTTATATTAGTATCTTAGGTAACAACCACATGCATCCCCTTTTGTCACTAATCTATCTGCAGCAATCTAAAATTAGAGCTATAATTATAAAATTTGGATTAATTGGAACAACCTAACGCTCATCAATTAGATCTCTAACTTCAACTAAAATTGTGCTGCAATTCAAATTTGAAAATAGGTTTCATTTAAATTGTATATATGTTATTACTACTTCTACCAAAAGATGACCTAAATTGAAAGTATTAACAGTATTTCTTTAATTTATAGCAACTGTAACAATGTAATGATGATTTCAAACGATGTAATATGTTAATTCCATCGATTATTACCTTTGCAAGATGCACTAATGTGCGGAAGGAAAGAAAGGATATACGTAGAAGGAAAGTTTTAATTCTAAAATAAAAAAGAGAACAAAAAAATTGGAAACAACAACAACGTTATTATAAGATCAGTGAAAAGCCCAAGGATGTTCGAGAGTAAAATCGCTCTTGATATCAAATTCTTTACGTATTTCTTCAGAATCTTACCTTTGATCCTATCAGCAGCTTCTTGAAATGTTATAACCAGCAGCTCTTTGTCATTAAGATAATTCGCAGCTGAGATAAGGTCATACAAAACGGAGGGGTGAACCTGCAAGAAATCTTTATCAGAATCCTTCAGTTGCTCTTTCGAGACACCTTCCTCCTCTGAGTGTTTCTTCCAATATTTGATAATTTTGCTCATTGTTTTGCTGTGGACATTAGGCAGGGGAATGACGTTTGAAGTGCAACCGTCTTCAACCATGTTCTTGATGGCTTGTGACCGAACGGCCAAGGCCTCTTTGACAATGAATTTCTCTCCGTCACTTGTTTTTAGAGTTAAGAGCTTTGTTGAAGACATGGTGCAAAGGATAATCTTTGAATATGGGAGTAATTTGCTTTCTTGAGAATGTTATTGAAAGGAGATTTGAGAGAGCTTTGAATGACTTCAATAACGCATGCAGAGTCGAAGAGCTTGGTTAATTATTTATAGAGTATTAAGGTTTCACTTTCCTAGTTGAAGTAGGAAGTATAAACGGGAGAAATAAAATATGCAACAGTGTATTTTTGTATAAACCATGTCACATTAGGATGAGTTGAAAATTATCCATAATTGTATCTGATTAGCAAAAAAAGAAAAAACACGTGTTTTCCTTCTTTAGGACTAAATCAATGAAAAGTTGAAAAAGGAAAATTCGGGAGCTCCTGCTTTCTTTTATCTAAATTATATGATGAAAGTAAATTTGAGAAAATTACATGTATGTAGCTACTGCCAAGGCTATATTTCCTTCAAATATTAAATGAAGTTGTACCTTGCTCAGTATTATCCAATTTGGAGAAGAAGTTGATTTTTGTTCAATAAAATTTCCTTACAAATCAGATTTAGCGGAGTTTTGGTAGGTAAAATTATGAAGGCAGAGCCTATTTTATGATGTGAAGTTATTCTTTTTTTTTTTTTTTTTGATTTTTTTGGGCAGAAATCTCCCAATAATGGTGGATCCATTCTTTAAAATATCCATATTTGATGATAGGATAGGCCAGGGCATGGGCATGGGCATGGATATGAGAGATTTTATATGGCGTCATTGGCTCCAACTTTTCACCATTATTCTCCATTTTAATCCTTCTTTATCTTTGAATGCATCTTCGTCTTTTCCTTAATCATCTCCATCGTCGAACTTTGACCACATTCTAGGCTTAAATTGGAATTTTCTCAGCTTTTCTGGAATTAATATTTAATTTGATGGAGAAATCAAAGCTTTCATGCCTGTGTGTTTTGTCGTCACCAATGGACATGGAGGATAAGCCCAAACATCTTCTTGTTCTTGTTCATGGCATCTTGGCAAGCCCAAGTGATTGGACGTATGCACAAGCAGAGCTAAAAAAGCAGTTGGGAAGAAACTTTGTGATCTATGCTAGTTCATGTAACACTTTGACTAAAACCTTCACCGGGATTGATGAAGCTGGAAAAAGGCTAGCAAATGAAGTGATGCTAGTTGTAAAGAAGCGAGACCACACCTTAAAAAAGATTTCCTTTTTAGCTCATTCTCTTGGTGGATTGATCGCAAGATACGCTCTTGCTCTTCTTTATAGTAATGATCATGTGATGGCTGCTCCATCTTCCTCGAACAATAAAGGATTAATTGCTGGCCTGCAACCAATCAATTTGATCACCTTGGCAACACCACATCTAGGTGTCAGAGGGAAAAAACAGCTTCCATTTCTATTCGGACTACCTATCTTAGAGAAACTTGCAGCACCAATTGCTCCCTTTTTGGCTGGTCAAACTGGTAGTCAGCTCTTCCTTACCGATGGCAAGCCCAACAAACCACCTCTTCTACTTAGAATGGCATCCGACTTTGATGATGGTAAATTTCTAGCAGCCCTCGGTGCTTTCAAATGTCGTGTTCTCTATGCTAATGTCTCTTACGACCATATGGTTGGTTGGCGTACATCCTCTATAAGAAGGGAGACGGAACTTTCCAATCCTCCTCGGCGGTCTTTGGATGGCTACAAGCATGTTGTGGATATGGAGTACTGTCCGGGTGTTCCATCTGAAGGTCCCCATTTCCCTCCCAAGGCAGCCAGAGCAAAGGAGGCAGCCCAAAATGCACCCAGCATGCAGACAACATTGGAATACCATGAAATTATGGAAGAGGAAATGATACGAGGCTTACAGCAGTTCAGTTGGAAGAAAGTTGATGTTAGCTTTCACTCAGCATTTTGGCCGTTCTTCGCTCATAACAATATCCATGTAAAGAATGAATGGTTCCACAATGCAGGAGCTGGAGTAATTGCTCATGTGGCAGATAACATAAAGCAACAAGAGAAGCAACAGGAACATCCCGTATTTATTGCTGCTACTTTGTAGTTAATTATGCGTCTGCAAACAACTCATATAGTTCAGAAATGAATTGATACAGCAATGTTAAAGCTTGGTTCTTCTGAGGCAATTGTAATTCTATTAAGTTGCTGTAAGAAAAATAAAATACCACCAAAGAACCTTTTAGCCACCTCGGATGAGTTGCAATCATATGTGCGCTTCGCATTATCATTGTAGTTTCGTTCCTTAGCTTGGGCCTTGAGATGGACACTTATTGGCTGTTAACAGTGGTGTTTCTCCCCCTAATGCCCATCCATCTGCATTTCAAAATAATTGGCTGATAAATGCAACTGAGTATTGATCTTCCATTATAGCCTAAAGCAACTAGTATTCCAAAAGCACATGTATTTCCCTACAAAGATTGAAGAAGACCATTGTCACGATTGTGCCGGCCGGGTTGGTCGCCTCACAATAAATGGAGTGGGAAGGGAAAGCACTGGTGATCAGGGAAGCCATTGTATGTAACTGGACCATCACCGTTCTTCTCCCTGAATTCAAATCTCACACGACAAGAATAATATTTTTGAATAATCTGTCCAGCGACGTCGGTCAGCCGCTTCATTAGCAATTTCAGCAACACGATCGAGTTCCCTGTTGTTTAACACCAAGGACGCAAAATCATCCAAAATTGTTTCCATCTACGATTTGAAGTTATTCCAGTTCTCCTTTTTCGGAGTAAAGTTTCTTTGCATCAAGAACTCCCTCATTTTTATTTATTTTTTAATAATTGTGGTGTCTAGACTAGTTTTGTGCATCTTGACTAATTTTATGGGATATCTGTCATTTCCCACCAACAACAAACTAGATAACTCTATACACAGCATACTCAGTGTATGCTGTGTATGAGGTAGATAGAGCGTGTGCGAAGACCTTACCCCTACTTTAGAGGTAAAAGGCGTTTTTCGATAGACCATCAACTCAAGGAAAATAGTTCAAAGCAATTCAGAAAAAGAAGTAAGGAGGTGAAAGCATAACAAAGCAAAATAATATGATAACCAAAGTACAAGAAACAATAGATATCAAAAGACAAGAAACTATGCAAGCAATACAACGATTACTAGTATAGACGGATACCAAGACAAACACTTCTTCTTACTCATCTAGTACCCTGATTCACATCCTCCACAACCTCTTACATAAGGCTATCATAAGCTAACAATGCATCAAATGTAGTCTAATCACCCCTTTGAATACTTCTTCGGCCTACCTCTATGTTCCAGAAACCATACCTAGCAAACCTTTCGCACCTCAACACAAGGACATTTGTGTCTCTCTTCTTCACAAATAACTATCTCATTCTCGCTTCCTACATCTTGTCCTCCATCGAAGTCACTCCCACACATTAATGGTTATCCTCATTTCTAATCCTATCTCTCTCCTGCTATGCTGACATATGTAGGAAAATTAGTGGTTTATTTCAAAATAATTATTGTGTGCTTGGAAAAGAGTGGTGGAAAACAAATATAAGATAAGAAGTCATATCTTGGTTACATATGTGTTTGAAACATAGCAAAAGTTGTCTTCTCTTGTTGATAAAAAACAAGTGTTATAACACTTGTATAAACTTGAAAGAAGTATGGTTCTTTCTTGACACATGATATAACGCTTGTATAAATTTGAAAGGAGTATGGTTCTTTCTTGACAAGTGGTATAACACTTGTATAAATTTGAAAGGAATGGCACTTCTCTATATTGTTAAATGACAAGTGTAGTAATACTTGTCATATTATGATAAGAAATAGTTTTATACCTTGCCTATAAATAGGCCACATTATTGGCATATTGTAGTAATATATACAATCTTCCAAAATTTTCATATAATTTTCTTGCTCCATTTCCTCATTTCCTTCCTTCCTTCCTTTTATTGTTATATAAAAGAGTTCTATCAGTTATATTATTTTCTAGTTTAACTTGTTGGGATTTGTATTAATAATTTTGCTGATTCCTGTATCCACTAAATATTTAGGAAAGTGTTTGTTTAATCCTGAGAAAACATTTCACACTGCTGAAATAATTTCTTAATACAGTGTCTAGCACGACTCAAGTATAATAAATATATATACACAGTTATATTTTTGTACTGCTAATATTATCAAAATAATATTTTGTTAACAGTTGTATAGTAATATTATTTTTCTTTATTTCCCAACAATCTAAAAAACTATGACAGATAATTCTACTACCGACACAACTTCAAATAATTCTGTTCCGGTTGTTTTCCAACAATCGGTTGTTTTACCATATGCTAAGTCATTTCCTGATGTTTCAAATATTGAAATATTTGCTAATGAAAGTTTTAAAAGGTGGAAAGAACGAATACTTGATGTTCATGGTGTTGCATATGCCTTATCACAAACACAACCTGGTGCAGATGGTGACAACAAAGATTTGGAATCATGGCAATACGCCAATAAAGTATGTCGCCATACTATTGTACAAACAATTTCTAATGAACTATTTGATATGTATTGCAGTTGTAAAGAATCAAAAGTCATTTGGGAAGCTTTAATCGAGAAGTTTATGGCTGAAGGTGTAACAAAATAAAAGTTTGTGGTTGAAAAGTTTTACAATTGGCAAATGAGTGATGTGAAAGAAATAAAAATCCAAGTAAATGAATATCAAAAACTGTTAGAAGATTTGAAGGCCGAGGACACCACTTTACCAGAAAAATTTGTTGCTGGAGTACTGATTGAAAAATTGCCCGAATCATGGAATAACTGTAAAAATAACTTGAAACACAAGCAGTCAAGTTTAAGCAGGCAGCGCTTAAAGAAAATTTGGTACAAGGTCAACACAGCAACAACAGAAGGTATGATAATAAGTCTCAAGGTTACAAGCGTCTTAATCCCAATTTTAAGAAAAGAAAAAGCTCTTGCTTTATTTGTGAAAAATCAGGCGATTATGCAGCTCAGTGTAGGCACGGGGTAAGAAATACCAAAGAAATAAGAAATCCTCTCAAAGCTAATTTAGCTGAAGGAGATGAAACAATTGTAGTTGTTATTTCTCAAGTAAATATGGTGGCACATGTAAAAGAATGTGCGGTAGACTGTGGAGCTACTCGACACATTTTTGCAAATCGAGAAGCATTTATCTCCTATACATTAATAGGAGATGACAGTGAAATGGTCTACCTTGGCGACTCAAAAACTGCAAAAGTCCTGAGTAAGGGTAAAGTTCTCCTAAAACTCACTTCAGAAAAAACTTTATCCCTTATGGATGTGCTACATGTTCCTACAATGCGAGCAAATTTGATTTCTGTGGCTTTGCTGGATAAAGCTGGAATAAAAATATTTGTTGAATCTAATAAGGTTATTTTGACAAAAAATAATGTATTTGTGGGAAAAGACTATTGTAACTATGGACTTTATGTACTTAATATTGTAAATGATAATGCATCAGCTTCAGCTTATATGGTTGGGTCTATTTCTTTATGGCATGCTAGATTAGGACATGTTAATATTAGTTATGTAAAGAATATGCAATCTCTTGGTTTAATTTTTGGTTTGGATTTAAGTAATTTTGATAGATGTGAAATATGTGCTGAAACTAAAATTACTAAAAAGTCATATTTTTCAGTTAATAGAGAATCTGAATTGTTATCTTTGATCCACACTGATTTTGGTGATTTAAAACAATGACTAGAGGTAGTAAAAGATATTATGTGACCTTTATTGATGATTTCTTTAGATTTACTAAGTTGTATCTGCTTAGAAATAAGAATGATCCATTTGATGCTTTTGTGTCTTATAAATCTGAAGTTGAAAATCAGCTTAGTAGAAAAATCAAGAGAATTAGATCTGATAGAGGTGGAGAATATGTATATTTGAATGCTTTTTGTGAAAAAAAAAGGTATTATTCATGAAGTTACTCCGCCTTACTCTCCTGAGTCAAATGATGTAGTTGAGAGGAAGAATAGGACATTGAAAGAAATGATGAATTTTATGCTAATTAGCTCTTGTGCACCTGATAATTTATGGGGTGAAACTATTTTTTCTGCATGTCATTTACAGAATAGAATTCCTCATAAAAGAACTTGCAAAATCCCTTATGAGTTGTAGAAAGGTTATAAGCCTAATTTGAAATATTTAAAAGTGTGAAGTTGTCTTGCTAAAGTTCTTCTTCCTGAACCTAAGAAGAGGAAAATAAGTTCAAAAACTGTTGATTACATGCTTATTGGATATGCTGAACATACTGTTGCATATAGATTTCTTGTCTTGAAATATGATGTACTTGATAGTAATACTATAATTGAGACAAAAAATGTTCAATTCTTTGAATATACTTTCCACTATGTGATAAAATCTCTCATGCACCTGTTGAAAGAGAAATTGAGTCTACCTCTAATATTGAGGAACTGCGAAGGAGTAAAAAGCCTAGAAAAAAATATTTTTCTTATGAAAATGAGTTTCAAAGTTATCTTGTTGATAATGAACCATCAAATTATTTTGATGTTGTATCTTTTTCTGATGCTAAATTTTGGAAAGAAGCAATAAAAATTGAACTTGATTCAATTGTGAAAAATAATACATGAGTTTTAACTGATTTACCTCCTGGTGCAAAATCGATTGATTGTAAATGAATTTTTAAAAAGAAACTTAATGCGGATGGATCTTTACATAAATACAAAGCTCGGTTAGTAACTAAAAGATTTTCTCAAAAGCAAAATATTGATTATTTTGATACATTTGCATCAGTAACAAGAATTACTTCTATTAGAATATTAATTGCTTTAGCATCATTTCATAAACTGTTTATCCATCAAATGGATGTAAAAACAGCTTTTTAAAATGGTGATTTAGAAGAAGAAATTTATATTGTTCAAACTGAAGGATGTGTAATTTCTACACAAGAAAATAAAATTTGTAAATTAATTAAATCTCTTTATGACCTTAAACAAGCTCCTAAACAATGACATGAGAAATTTGATCAAGTCTTGATAAAAGACGGCTTTTCTTCTGTTGAGGTGGATAAGTGTGTTTATACAAAAGTAGTAGATAGTGATTATGTGATAATTTGCTTATATGTTGATGACATGCTTATATTTGGTACATGTATAAATATTGTGAAACGTACCAAATTATTTTTGTCTGCTAACTTTGATATGAAAGATCTGGGTGAAGTGAATATGATATTGAGAATTAAAGCTATAAGGAATGAAGATGGTATAATATTGTCACAAGAATATTATGTGGAAAGACTTCTAAAGAAGTTTGAATGTTGGGAGGTAACTCCTGTAGCCACTCTTTATTATGCTAATTCTAAATTAAAAAAGAATAATGGTGACCCAGTTGCTCAGTCTAAGTATGCACAGATCATTGGGAGTCTAATGCATTTAATAAATTTTACCAGGCCTGATATAGCCTATGCTATGTATAGATTGCGTAGATATACTCATAATCCCACTAATGAGCATAGGTCTGCATTAATGCGATTGATGAAACAGTTGAAAGGAAGTGTGAATTATGGTATCTTGTACAGTGGATTTCCTTCTACTTTAGAAGGGTATTGTGATGCAAATTAGATCTCTGATTAAGACGAGACTAAATCCACTAGTGGTTAAGTGTTCATCTTTGGTGGTGGTGCAGTATCGTGGAAATCAGCTAAGCAGATCAACTATGAAATCAGAGTTTGTGGCTCTGGAGTTAGCTGGTACTGAGGCTGAATGGCTAAGAAATTTCTTAGCAAATATCCCTTTTAAAAAGGATGATGTATTGCCTCATAGCCCTTTGAAAAGGGATGACCTATTGTCTAATATCCCTTTAAAAAGGAATGATCTGATGCCTCCTGTGTATGTATACTGTGATTGTCAAGCCGCAATTGCTATTGCGAAGAATAAATCTTACAGTTGTAAGAGTGGGCATATGAAATTGAGGCATAATATTGTTAAGCAGCTACTGAGAGATGAAATAATTTTCATTGATTATGTGAAGTCAGAATTGAATTCGGCCGATTCTCTTACTAAGCCTGTAGGAAGAAAATTAATTCTTCAAACCTCAAAAGAGATGAGGTTAAGGCCAATATGATTGTTAATAAAGATGGTAACCCAACCTATATGATTGAAGATCCCATGAAGTAGGTTCATAACAAGTCAATATTGACTCTGTGCACTTATTGAGTGTGCTTGAACTGCTACTAAAATAGAGGGATGAGTTATTGACTCTTAATGAATTTATAATCCTTACAGGTGGTGTCTTTAAGGCAGTATACACTTGATAAATTCACCTATATGAGAAGTGGAATGAGGTTGTTCCTATGAGACTTTTGGTCTTAGTCTCTAGAGCTCTCATGAATACCAGACACGTGCATGACCTATTGGCGTAAAACTGCGTTGAACAATAAAATTACAGTCAAAATATGATTGATAAAATCTCTGGCTTACAAAAAGAATTATTCGGTCCATAGAAATATTTTATTTCACCGGTAACTTTATAAGTTAAATTTTATTGGTCTAAGTTTGGTTCATAATCCAAAAGATACTAAACCTACTGCATTTTATCCATGCAAATCCAACAAGTTAATATGCCTTTTTCTATAAATTATTTTGAAATGATGTGGGGATTGTAGGAAAATTTGTGGTTTATTTCAAAATAATTATTGTGTGTTTGAAAAAGAATGGTGGAAAATAAATATCAAATAAGAAGTTATATCTTGACTACATATGTGTTTGAAACATAGCAAAAGTTATCTTCTCCTGTTGATAAAAAATAAGTGTTATAACACTTGTATAAACTTGAAAGGAGTATGGTTCTTTCTTGACACATGGTATAACACTTATATAAACTTGAAAGGAATGACACTTCTCTATATTGTTAAATGTTAAATGACAAGTGCAATTACCAAAAAACTCCTCTACTTTCACTTAATTACATACGATGTCCCAACAATTTTATTGACTCTCATTATTTTAGCAATGCCACATAAATTGGAATAAAAGAAAAAGTACTGCAAATCATAATAATTAACAACTTAAAATATTTAAAAGATATATAAAAAATTTAGTTGATTCTCAAAATTGTATCGAAGCCACATAAATTGGGACACAAAAAGTAATATATTATTTGATAATTACGTAAAATTTATTATAAATCACAATAATTAAGAAGTTAAAATACTATTTTAAAATGGATAAAAGTTTTATTCAACTCTCAAAATTTTATCGGTGCAGCATAAATCATGACTAAATAAAAAATTATCTTAATTAATTACAACTTAATATTTAAAGTAAATCAATTTTATTATTTTAATTGACTTTTATATATAAAATTGATCTTTTCATTTATTTATTTATTTTAGTAAATTTAAATTTTAAAATTATTTGTTTTCTTATATAGAAATACTAATATTTAAATTTAACTTTAAATTTTTAAAGTATAGAATTAATAAATTTTATATAATAAAATAAATTTATAATGAATATTTTCTTAGAATTTGTGTTGGGTCAATATGTATCAAGTTAAAAATAAATAAAGAAAAATATATAGTAAAATTTTATTATTGTGAAAGATAAATATAATGCACTATCCAATAATGTTTAATAATATCATATTTTGCATATGCAAATATAGCATTCCGTATTTAATTAATATACTATTTCAGTGAATTATCGATGATTACTATTGGATATGATAAAATTATATTAATTTTTATAGTAATAACATAATCAATCGCTCTTAATTAATTATTATGAGTCATCTAGTTATCAAGAAAATAAATAATATTTAATGAAAAATAAAATAGACATAAAATATGAAATCAACTCTTAATGTTTTAAATTAAATTTTCGTCTTTCGAACGATGATTTTACTATATCACTCCTTATTATAAGTCATTTATGTATTAGAAAAATAAAAATAATAAAATGATATGTCAATATAAAATATTTAATTGACCATCAAAATTATATTAGTGCCACATAAATTGAGACAAATAGAAGAAGATGTAAAGCAACATATGTTATTTGAAAATGAAATAAAAAGTATTGTAAATAACAATAATTATCAAAACAAAAATTAAAAATTGACCGATTTCTGCTTCAGCTGCTTTAATCGCGATTTTAATGTATTGCCCGTAATTAATTATTATTAGTCACTTATGTATTAAAAAATTAATAATATTGAATCCATGATTTTGCTATATCACCTACGATTAATTATTATAAGTTATTTATGTATTAAAAATAATTAATATTTAATTAAAAAATATAAAATAAACATTTATGACATGTTTGATTAAGTCGCTTCAATCGTGGTTTTATTATATCTCTCCTAATCAATTATTATAAGTCATTTATATATTAAAAAATTATTAATATTTAATAAAAAAGTAAAATAGACATTTACGATATGTCTATTTCAGCTGTTTCAACCATAGTTTCACTAAATATCACCCCTAATTAATTATTATAAATTATTTAAGTATTAAAAAATTAATAATATTTAATAGAAATAAAATACATATAAATATGATAAATTAACCTTTGATGTTTTAAATTAACTTGGCGTTTTATATGAGGTACACTTAAATTTTTCACAAGTATTTTTTTATAGTAATTTCGACTTCTAATTACTTGTTGTAAGTCATTTAAGACACTCATGCTTCGCTGCTTCAGTCGTAATTTTACCATATTACCCCTAATTAATTATTATGGTCATTTAAGCATTGTGCCACCTAAGTTGAAATAGAAAAAATATTATAAATCACAATAATAAAAAAATTAAATTATTTAAAAAATATAATTGGTTATCGTCAACACACAACTCTGGATAAGGAGAGTAGCATATATTATTCAAAAATTATATAAAAAATATTATAAATTACAATAGTTAACAATTTAAATGTAATGACCCTTACGATCATTTTTCTGTATTTTCATATAATTCTCGTACTATCTAAATGTATCGTTGATTATTTAATTTAATTTGACATTTGATAGAAATATAATTTAGTACCCTTCTAGAATATTTTCAATATTAGTAAAATTCTATGATATATTTATATCACTTTATAATAGACTTTTATGATTTATTAATATTTTAAACAAAAATAATAAATTTAAAAATATTATTATTTATAATAAAAATTTTGATAAAAATAATTTTTTATTAATTATGATATATTCAAAATATTATAATTATTTTATCATAAATTTATAAATATCAGAGTATATACATAATAGGATTAGATTTATATATATTATTACTCTTTATTATAAGTGAAGACATTAGTTACTATTATTTTGTCTTATGTGAGGATAGTTTCGGATTTTTTGGTAACTACAACTTCCAAGGAATGACACTTTAACATCTCTTTTGCCTTTACTGTTGCTTTCCTAAAAGCTTCTTCCACCTCCATTTTCTCTCTTTTCCATTTTCTGTGACCAAATTCATGCTCTTAATGTCAAAGTTGATTCACTGGTGGATCTCGGTGGTAGTTGTGTTCTTGATATTATTAAGAGAGAAGCGGAGATTGTACTCTATGATTCTTTGCTTTATACTGTAGTACTATGTGTGTAAGTGATTGAGTAGAGATCTAGATCGATCTACATCTGGCGGTGGTATGGAGGTCGGAAGTCAACATCAGTTCATTCACCGGTGAATCTCGGTCATGATTGTGGGGTTGATATTGTTTTTGTTTCACTTGAAAGGAGCTCAGTGGTTTTATCTACGTCGTCTTGGTCCTCGGGATTTTATGAAGGTCAAGTTGCTCCTTGGAATTTCATATTTAAATTTTATATTCTTTTACTTAATTACTTATTAGCCTTCTAATTTGTGGTTTTGCAGGTGGGGTGGTGTTTGATTTATGTATTAGGTTTCTAAATTTTGTGAAGATTTTTATGCATCCAATGGCAGAACAACAACATAACTTAGTCAAAATCCCCAAAATTAAGGTTGAAAGGAAGTGTTGAATGTGTGAGATGGATGAGAGTGGCTACAGCACACGGGTGATGACGGCGAAGTTACTATAATTTGCAGAGCAGAGGCCTAGGGCATTATGTGTCTTATCCGCTAATGGGTCAGTTTTTGCTGTAACATTACGGCAACCTGCAAGTTCTGGTTCTATTATCACTTATGAGGTTACCTTTTGTTTATGATTTACTTGGTATTGAATGTTTAAAAACTTTCTTCCAGCCAGTTTCTTGATCTCCAACCCGTACAAATGTGAATAAAATATGCACTGGATTACTCATTAGTAGGTCATTGATGACTAAAAGGCTATAGGTGATTTTAGATTATTTGTTGTGCAATTGCTTAAGTGTAACATCTTAATGACATAAGCTATGAAATCATGTCAACATATTCAAGCGTTTGCTAAGATTTTACTCCCTCCGTTTCAATTTATGGAACCTGGTTGTCTGAGCACAGAGTTTTATAATGAAAGGAAATTTTGAAACTTGTGGTCTAAAACTAAGCGTAGATGTTGAAACAAGTGGAACCCGATGAACTAAAGCTCTCGCTATGCGCGAGGTTCGGGAAGAGCTTTAGTTAGAATCTACCGTGTGCATTCTATATAGTTTTGATGTCAAGTGAACTTTTGCATATTTATTTTGCAACACTCGAATTCTTATCTTAAGATTTTGATCCATTTATATCTTAATCCTGAAATAGTGTATGATAACATTTGACACTAAATCACTATTGGTGGAGGAATACCTTGAACCGGGAGACTACCGGAAACAACCTCTCCACTTTTGAGGTAGGGGTAAGGTATGTGTATGCTCTACCCTCCTTAGATTTCTCTTTGTCGGACTACACTCGGTATGATGTTGTTGTTGTTGTATTGGTGGAGTACTGGTAGGAATGTAAGCAAGGAAAAATGCTGCGTTTGAACCTCTCTTTGTCATATGTTTGTTGCTCTACATAGTAATGTAAATATAGTAATAAAAGAAATTTAATTTCTCTATGCAGAATGCTTGTTTTCTCTACTATGTTGAGTAAAAGGCATTTTTCTGGCCATATGCTAAAGATAGGGGCTCATCTAATTTGTAACAGACATCAGATGCCTCTTAGTTGAAGCACATTAGGATGCACAACTTTGCTTGACTGGCAAATAATAGACTCACTTCTCAGGACAGGTAGTCGAGTAAAAGTTAAGATTTTGGGTGAGTAAGATAATTCTTCTACTTATATTTTTCCAGGTCAAGACAGAGCTATGAGGGGCTCGCTTCATAAAGCAAAGATGCTAATAATCTTTTGATGTTGATATCATTTTCTCTTTAACAAATAATGAGTCAAGTGAGTAATACAGTTCTTATTTGATTGGTTTTAATATCGTTTGTTAATTTTTAAGTTCTTTTAGTCTGCCTTGCCAAATAAACCTTTCAGTATGGGAACAAATTTAGGTTATGTAATTGAAAACATAAAATCGTAGTGTGCATTGATTACGAAAAGCAGAATAAGAAGACATGTCTTTTGAATGTGGTAACTAAAATATTACCTCTTAAGTGAAAGACTGTACAGCAGGAAAAGTGCAGAGATTGAGTACAAAAGCTACAACTGCAAATAAACAAAAAAAAAAAAGAGAGTTTACGACTATTAACATTCTTTATTCTTAAATTGTTCCTATAACCAAATGTATAAAAGCTTGTACGACCTATTATAAAGAGTTAAATTCATCTTAGTTATTACTATTCAGATATCCATAAATGAAACTTTCAAGATTTTACATATAGTATTATATATTAACATTCTTTATTCAAGAACTATTCCTATATCCAAGAGAGCTAAAAATATTTTCATAGTTAAGAAGGTATGGGAGAGGTCAGTGAATGGATACAACATGTACTATGTAGTGAGAAAACTTAATCTATCGAAAACTGAACTAACTAAATTACATAAATAATTTTTTAGTAATCTCGTAGAATAGGATGATGCAAATAGGAATGTAATGAAGTAAGCAAAAACCAAACTCTAATTGACTCTTTTATATATAGGGTTGCAACTTGAAGAGAAAGCTTTAAGGCAATTATTTCGGAAGTCTTCTTATCTTGCTAAAGTTTTGTTGTTGCGGAGATGTAAAGTGCAGTAGAAAAGGACAGGAGATGGTAATAGCAAGTATATTTTTCAACCTTAGATGATTATCTAGCCAATCTAGCTTTTGAGGGTGTAGGAAGTCAATGTTCCTCAAACTTCTTTGAACTAACAAGTTAGGCCATAAAGATTACAATTATGGGAAAGCAACTACTGCCCAATTTGATAATAAGGCATAGAGAAATTAGTCAGTATGTCAGCAATGTAGGTGAAAGAAGTATTATCATATGAGTATACAACTTATAAGTCACAATTTTTATTCTGGAGGGTTATCAAAAAATACAAGAAATAGAATATATAGATGGTCTTTGCAATCCAGTAATTAATGTACAATTAGCTAATAACATACCGAGCTTCATTAGAGCTTAAGAACAGAAGGAAAAGGAGTACAAAATTTTTGTCACATTTAAAATGGGGGAGAGTGAAACTATTAAGAATTACCAGAAGCGCAATATTTGACAAATACAAAATAATGATTGTATAATGCTTTAGAATCACCTAGGATATGCAGTAGTGAACCTGTCCATGGCAAATGAAAAAGATATAGTCAGTCTTTTCATCAGAGAGAAAGCATTCATATGCATACATTTAATAAAAAGTACATGAGCCACGTCTCATTTAAAAGTTTCAAATATATAAGTTGAAAGGACTTTGCAATGTCAATCATGTATATGCTACATTTCTTACTTATACTCTCAAATTTAACCCGAGTCTTCTATGGAATTTAATACTCAAATTTACCTATAATACTTATTTTGCATATTAACTTTGTAGGTTTATCTGCAGGTGAGAGTGACGATAAAGGAAAGGCAGTTCGGGTTTTGATAGATATGGCAAGTACACACAAATTTCTCAATGTAGAGACAACTAAAAATTAGGATGTTTGTTCGTGCCATTCTACACGGAGCGGTGTTAACAAATCCTGGTTTTGTTTCCTTCATCTCATGGACTTTTTTTTATTTGAATCTTGTTCAGTTACTGCTGGATGTGGTGCCTACCCGATAAGCAACACTGTCAATGAACACCCATCTGCTTCACTTCGCCCTGTCAAAAAAGTCCGGGATGTTGAACCCACCTATAGCCAGCAAAAGCTACAGATATCCTTGAATAACAACTACGGTCAGAATGAAGTGGAAGATTCCAAGGAGATTATTGGATTGCCAAGCGACGAGTTTGCAGATAAAGTTCCTGAGTGTGGACGCCTGATGTTACATTGTTCCGAACTGAAGACTATCCACATGTTGAACATGCATAGCAGTATGATGTACGAAGCACCCTTGTTCCTGTAATCGAACAAGGTAGTCGTGAACAAACAAAAGATGAAGTATCACTTGGAGGTTGAAAGTGTGCGGGAAGCCCTTAAGGTTTGTCTTCTTTTGTCTCTTCGAATCTATCAATTCCCTCATTCCCGCTATAGGCAAATGAAATGTTCGACAATTAATTGATAATTACAATTTTTTTACATTATCTATATGCTTATCCTATACTTGATTATACATCATCATTCATGTTGGACAATTAATTGATAACTTCTTTTTTATTATCCATACGCATATTGTATGCTTGATTATACATCATCATTCCAAAAAATATAACTCCCAATCCAGACGAAATAATAATGAACGTACTAGCAAATACCTGGTGCATTCACATAATATTACCTTATTGTTTGCCTTTTTAATACTATTTAATTTTGTTGCTCTTCTATTGTTGATTAAATTACAGTACCAATATAAATAGTTTAGCAATTTTTTGGTCCTCCTACAAAACATTATCAATGTAGTATAACTGTTCCTTTAATGCAATACAATTGACACTACATTGTTTTTGTATAAACCAGTTACTGTTTAACATATAGTTTGTTTACTTCATTGTATTGTTTCCCCAATTCTTATATCAGCGTCTCTACCAATTCTTGATTATTTGTGATTACTTTCTGATTCCTTAGTATTGCAGGTTGGTATTTTTGCTTGCTTAATGTTTTCATTAAGGAATTTGATATGTTAACTTTGATTTTGAAACTGAAACTTTCCTACTTTCTAGATGGATGGACCAAATAATTTACATACTCCGCTTTGCCATTGGATTTTTCTTTTTCAATTTAATAGCTAGTATTTCAAAAACACTATTGTTGTTTTGAAATTGAAACTTTTTAAGGATTTCTAGATGATGGACCAAATAATTGTAATAATACAATTTAACATTGGATTCTTTTTTTCCAGTTCAATAGATAGAATTTGCAAAATACTATGTTTCCATATATTTACTTTTTAGTTTTGCTTAAAAAAGTTTCACATTGGATTCTTCTTTTTCAATTTGATAGATAGAATGGACCAAATAATTGAAATAGTTCACTCACATTGGATTCTGCTTTTCCAATTTAATAGTCAGAATTTCAAAACCACTATTCTTATTTGGGAATTCAAACTTTTTGCGGATTACCAAGTAATTGAACTAATACAAGTTAACATTGGATTCTTCGTTTCCCAATTTGGAAAACATTATTGTTTTCATATATTTACTTTTTGCTTTTACTTAAAAAAAAAAATTTCACATTGGAATTTCGTTTTCTATTTGATTGATACAATCTGGAAAACACTTAATTTCTACTTTAGTTTACTTAACAAAAACATTTCACATTGGATTCTTTTTTTTCTATTTCATACATAGAATCTGGAAAATAATAGTCCCCACATATTTACTTTCTTACACAAAAAAATGGTCACTAATATTTACTTACCATGTCTGTACTAACTTTTTGCCTTTTATAATTACTAATTACTTAGCCAAAAAACTTATTACAGTACTTTTCCAAAAAAAAAAAAACCAACTACTTTTTTAATTTTTTGCCTTTTTATATTGCCTTTTTGCCGTGGTGTATGCTTTTTGCAGACGATGTAGTCCTGATAGATGAGACTCGAGGGGGTGTGAATGACAAATTAGAGGTGTGGAGGCAAACTCTTGAGTCTAAAGGGTTCAGGGTGAGCAGAAGCAAGACAGAGTATGTGGAATGCAAGTTTAATGACGTGAGGCGGGAGAATGAGGTAGTAGTGAAGCTGGAAGCACAGGAGGTATGTAAGAGGGATAATTTCAAGTATCTTGGGTTCGTGATCCAGAGTAACGGTGAGATTGACGAGGATGTCTCGCACCGTATTGGGGCGGGATGGATGAAGTGGAAGCTCGCATCGGGGGTGCTGTGTGATAAGAAGGTGCCGCCCAAGCTTAAAGGCAAATTCTACAGGGTGGTAGTCCGTCCAGCCTTGTTGTATGGAGCGGAGTGTTGGCCAGTTAAGAACTCTCACATCCAAAAAATGAAGGTGGCAGAAATGCGGATGTTGCGTTGGATGTGTGGGCTGACTAGAGGGGATAGAGTTCGGAATGAGACTATCCGGGAGAAGGTTGGTGTGACTTCAGTGGAGTGCAAGATGTGGGAAGCACGATTGAGATGGTTCGGACATGTGAAGAGGAGGGGCATGGATGCCCCGGTCCGTAGGTGTGAGAGGCTAGCGTTGGATGGTTTTAGGCGGGGTAGGGGTAAGCCGAAGAAGTACTGGGGTGAGGTGATTAGGCGGGACATGGAACAGTTACAGCTCACCGAGGACATGACCCTAGATAGGAAGGTCTGGAGGACGCGAATTACGGCAGAGGACTAGGGCCAGTTTGGGTCGCTAGTGTAGGGAATTACTTGGTGGGGGTTTTATTCCTGTTATGATTCCGTATTCCGTGTTCCATGTTTCATTACGAATCTGTGTGCTTTCCTCTGCTCTCCTCTGTTTTATATTACTTATGGGTGCCGTATTTATGTTATGTAATCTGCCTCTGTGCTTTACTATGTGTTTGTGTGGTATCTCGTGCCTCGAGCCGGGGGTCTATCGGAAACAGCCTTTCTACTTCTTCAGAGGTAGAGGTAGAGGTATGGACTGCGTACATCTTACCCCCCAAGACCCCACTAGGTGGGAATACACTGGGTTTGTTGTTGTTGTTGTTGCCTTTTTATATTATTATATTATATTATTACTTATCCAAAATATCTGCTTGCTTACATTAACTCTTCATCCGTTTCTTATTCTTATCTTATATATATATATATGACGACTAAAAAATAAAAAGAGGAATACCTAAAAAAAAAAAAAACTACTCTCCTCTTCTTAAGTAATAAAAAAAAACACAAAAAACCAAGTCTTCATCTTACTATATACTCTCATATAAAGGAGGAAGAAACAGTAACAACAATACCAAAAAAACAATTCTCCTCTTCTTTAAAAAAACAAAAAGCTTGTCAAAAATTGGGAAGATCATAGTTGCAAAATTGAGGTTTTTAACTGTTCTTTAGTTTCTTTCTTCTGATTTTCGCTGCTGTGAGATTTATTTCAGCAATTTCTGATAGCTGCTTATACAAACAGCTTTTGACTAAACAATATTAATAGTGTTCAACTCTAATTTATTTTTCCTTGCTTTGCAGTTGCAACAATAGTACGCAAACTTCCTACTTCTGTTGTTGTGCGGCTGTCCACTTACAAGGTAATATTTTAATTATCCCACTCAAGTGAAATATCTTTTTATACTACTGTTCAATATTTAATGCACAGTATGATGTTGTGTTTTCATTTATAAAAACTTAAATTAAAAAAAGTACAATGATTACGCGTTAGTTAATACAAATCATATGTAGTATATCTTGAAATATGAAAAGGAGAGGAAATAAAAGGTACATACTAAACCTTAAATTATGAAAAACTAAGAACACCAATAAGGAACATATTCCTCAAGTTTGAGGGTAGCCAAACTGCGAAGGAACATATTTCTCAAGTTTCTCCAAAAGCTCTGTTGCTGTTTTGCTGTTGGCGCAGATACGATAATGTGGCGAGCATTGGGACTGATGAAGCCTTCTTCCACAGTGTTCTCAATAAATGACAATAATGAATTGTAATATCCATCTACATTCATCAATCCTACTGGCTTATCATGGATAGTAAGTTGTGCCCAACTAATTACTTCAAATAGCTCATCAAGTGTGCCATAACCACAACCACCTGGTAAAGCTTTTAGGAATAAAAGCATCAGAGTGTAGCCATTTCTGCTTTTCTTTGATGCATATCTGCAACTACCTTCCGTTGTCCAACTGTTTCACCAGTTAACTCTGTACGCGTGAGTGTCTTGGGTATAACCCCAATAACATGCCTATTACCATCATGAACTGTTTGTGAAACCAAACCCATTAGGCCTATGCTACCTCCTCCATAGACCAAATCAATATTTTTTTAAACCAGTTCTTTGCCTAACTCAATAGCAGCATTTTGATAACTACTTTTCTTCCCTACACTGCTCCCATAAAACACACAAATTCTCTTGAATTTTGACAGCATAATACCACTTTCTATATCCATTTTAGTTTTTTCTACTTTTTCTTCTGTAATAAGCCTGCGCGTTACTTAAAAATTGTGTGGAGAATAATTTGAAAGTGTAGGATATTTATAGAAATTTGACCATTTGGCCATTTAAGGCTCCTAACGGTCATATATACGTTAGGCCCAACGGCTATTTTTCAATTAAATCTGATTTAAAAAAAATAAAAATTTAAAAATAATATCAACCACAGCTATACTTCTTAAAACCCCAAATTGAATACTTTGAAACTGAACTTACAATTTGAAGGAAATAAAAATAAATGGACCAACTAATTAAAAAGCGGAAAAAAAAATGAGGAAAAGATATAGCACAATGATTACACATAATTTAATACAAATAATCTGTAGTCTATCTTGGAATATGAAAAACAAAAGAAATTTGTGATTTTGATATACTTTTTCTCTATTCAGTATATTTTGTTTTGGTTCTTTTGATGTTTGCTGTTGTGAAATTTTTCTGAGCGTTTTCATACGTTTGCTTATAGAAACATTGATTAAAAGAATGTTAATAGTCTTCAAATCTAAATTATTTTGCCTGTTTTGCAGTTGTAATAATTGTACACTACTCCTTACTTTCGCTGCTGTGCAGTTTTCCATTTTCAGTGTAATATTTTAATTATTCCAATCAAGTGAGATCTTTTTATACTACTTTTGCATATTTAAAGCACACTATGATCTTCTGTTCCCAATTCTGTAACCTAAATTTATTCTACTTCATTTTTAATCCTATTGTGTAACTTTACGTTTTATTTGTAGGCCTTAAAAAAAGAGACTATAAAACCATTGTGAAGTCAAATGTCTCAAATAAAAAGAACGATGACTAATACTCAAATGGAGAAAAATCATCGTCGTCGTGTTGCTTATAAAGAAATGTCATCTGAACAAAAAAAGGTACTTCTTGAACAACGAAGACTACAACATGCTGCCAAAAAACAACCTACAACAAAAAATACTATTCCTAGCACTTCTAATTCATCATCTCCTTCTTCAAAGACACACACAAATAGGTTGTTGGAATATCAACCAATTACCTTGTTCTTCTACTATTTTAAAAAATGTTTCAAATTGTAAATTCTGTGCATGCAAAAGGTTTCAATATGAAACTCCCAACTTTCTATTGTAACAATGGTTCAATAAAATTGGTTTCACACCAACTACCTCCTGCATTAAAGCATCTTTATTATGACCAATCTGAACAATCTAAACATTTCCGTACTTTCATTCGAACATACAATAACATGTTTGCCTTCACTTCACTTGGTGTATAATATGATAAACAGTTGGCAAATATGACTAAAGGTGTTTACACATTTAAGGTACAAGGACAAATGTATCATTTTTTACCTAGCCTTACTACGGGAAATAATAGAGCCAAAAATTTGTAACTTTATTTCTATGACAATGAGAATGAAAGAGTAAATAAAATGGCTTTCTCACAAAAGTTAGACAAATCTGTTATTAAAAACTTGGTGGATATTCTGCAAATTAATCCATACTCTTAATTTTTGAAATCTTTAACACATTCCAGATTTATCTAATTTCTATATTGCACTTTCTGTATCGCACTTAAATGTGATTCGATATTGGATCAACGAACATATAACTTACCCAATGTATCACAAGTAGCGGCTATATGGACTGATGAAGAATTGAATAGTCCTATTTCCACCCATCATATTCGCGTTCACACACATAGTAACAATGACCAATTGGTTCACTATTGCTATGGTTGTTACGACTCCTTACAATACCCTTTATTATTACCATATGGTGAAAATGGCTGGCACTGTGGTATACAAAAAATTTTGCAACCGAATAACTCTTCTACAAATTGTTCTTCTTGCAAACATGAACAACTTCCTCTTATCACAAACATGTCTTCCATTGATGGATACTTTAATATTGAAGAAGGAATTTTACAGAAAACCCGACAAAAAAAATATTGTTTCTTGTCGTGAATATTATTGCTACAAATTGCAAATTAGAGATAATGAAGAAAATACCATTTTACATTCTGAAAGATTATTCCAACAATATTCAGTAGATCAATATATCAAACTCGAAACACAAAGATTGGATTTCTTGTTGCATAACCAAGATTTATTTCGAACTGGAATATTAGTAGGATTTATTGATCTAAAAAGACTCGGGGAAAGAGAAGTTTCAAATATTGGCCGAAAAACATTCTTGCCTGCTACCTTTATAGGGGCTCCATGAGATATGAGACGTAGATACATGAATGTCATTGCAATAGTACAACATTTTGAAAATTCAGATATCTTTTTAACAATGACATGTAATCCTTCATGGCCTGAAATGGAACATTTATTGCTAACAACTGATGAAATACAATATAGACCTGATTTAATAAGTCGGGTATTTAAAGCAAAAGTCGAAGAATTAAAGTCAGATATTTTCAAAACAAAAATATTTGGAAAAGTTGTTGCTTATATGTATACTATAGAATATAGAATTTCAAAAAAGAGGTCTTCCGCATGCTCATTTTCTTATCATACTCGAGGATAATTATAAGCTATTAACACCAGAGGCTTATGACAAAATTGTTTGTGCTGAAATACCTAACATTGACACAAATGAATATTTACACTCTTTGATGATTAAACATATGATGCATGGTCCTTGCGGCAGTTTAAACCCTAACAATTCATGCATGAAGATAAAAGGAACTTGTAAATTTAAATACCCTAAAAAATACGCAAATCAAACATCTAAAGGCGAAAATTCATACCTTATTTATAGAAGAAGAGATACTGAAAATTTGTAAAAGTTAGAACTCAATATCTTGACAATTTATGGGTCGTACCATACAATCCATATGTACTAACTAAATTTAACTGCCACATAAATGTTGAAATATGTGTAGACATTAAAGTCATTAAGTATATCTACAAATACATTTGCAAAGGTCATAATAAAATATGCTTCAATCTAAAAAGTAATGAAACTAATATAGAAATAGACGAAATAAAAGAGTATCGTACAGGTAGATGGGTATCATCACCAGAAACTATGTGGAGTATGTTTGCCGTTCCTATTAGTGAAATGAATTCAAATATTTATCAGCTTCAACTACATCTTCAAGATCAACAATTTATCTCTTTCAAAACAACTACAAAATTAAGTTCAATTTTGAGCAATACAGGAAATCAAAGAACATGCTAACAGAATTTTTCAGAATGAATCAAACAAATAAACACGCCATAGAACTTAATTTACTATACAAAGAATTTCCTCAACATTTTGTTTGGTCAATAAGTGATAAGATGTGGACACGTTGAAAACGAGGTTATGCCATTAGACGCATTGTCAGCTGTCATCCAACTGAAGGAGAAAGATACTATTTACGATTACTACTAATGAATATACGATGTCCCAAATCATATAAACAACTCAAAACTGTAAATGGCATATGTTGGACAACATTTAGAGAGTGCCGAAAAAAGAGGATTGTTAGCTTCTGATAATAACTTAATTGAATGCTTATCAGAAGCTACTACTTACCAAATGCCAAGTATCTTACGCCGCTTATTTGCTACACTATTAGTATACTGCAATCCTGCAAATCCAAAAGATTTATGGCAAAAATTTAAAGGACCAATGTCTGAAGAATTTACAATTACGACAAATATACAAACAACGGACATTCGTTATATAGTTTTGAACCACATAAACACCATATTGCATTCAATGGGACGAAACATAAATGAATTCAAGCTCATATCAAAAAATTTTACACCATTCACATTTTCTTACAGAATAACACAAGAATCTAGAGACATCTATTTAGAAAAAAATATAGTAGTAACTGAAGAAGATTTACTTCTATATAGGAAACTAAATAAAGAACAACATGTTGCTTACAATGTCATTCTTAATAAAATATTCTCAAATGAAACAGGCGTTTTTTATATTGATGGACCAGGAGGAACTGGAAAAACTTTTTTATATTGTGCTTTACTAGCTACTGTAAGATCCAAAGGACTTATTGCTTTAGCTACAACAACTTCTGGGGTTGCAACTTCTGTTCTCCCAGGAGGACGAACTGCTCACTCACGCTTCAAACTTCCTATCAACATAAATGAAAACTACAATTGTAATATAAGTAAACAAAGCTCACTTGCTGCTTTAATTCAAGATACCAAGTTAATAGTGTGGGGTGAAGTATCAATGGCAACGAAAATTCTTGTCAAAACTTTTGACTTATTGCTAAGAGATCTTATGAGTGTAAATATACCTTTTGGTGGAAAAGTTATTGTTTTTAGAGGTGATTTTCGACAAACACTACCAGTTTTAAAAAGTGAAACAAAAGAAGATTTCATTCGCGAATGCTTACAAAACTCAAATATTTGAAATTATTTAGAAAGATTTCAACTAACAGAAAACATGCGTGCACGAGAAGATCCTACATTCTTTGAATATTTACTTAGAATTGGGAATGAAAAAGAACAAGTTAATTGCCATAACAAAATTGAGATTCCAGATAACTTACTTATCCCTTTTACAAATGAAAAGGAATCATTAAACAATTTATTCGAAGCAATCTACCCCGATTTAAGCATGATCACGGTGGACACATCTAACGTAACATCACGTGTCATCTTAACAACCAGAAATGATTTTGTAAATGATATTAATGAAATGTTCATTGATCAATTTCTTGGTACTGCTATGACATTCATTGGTATAGATGAAACTGTAGAACCAAAAGATCAAGCCGAGTTTGAAGATTTTTTACATACTTTAAATCCTGCAGGACTACCTCCTTATAAGTTAGTTTTAAAACAAAACTGCTCAGTTATATTACTACGAAATTTAAATCCTTCAGAAGATTTATGTAACGGCACTCGCTTAATTTGTATTGATTTCAAAACTCATATTATCAGTGCTAAAATTGCAAGCGGAGATTTCAAAGACAAACATGTTTTCATTCTCCGCATACCTTTATTATCATCAAAAGACGAAAAATTGTCAATCCAATTCAAGAGAACACAATTTTCCATCCGATTATGTTTTGCTATGACTATAAATAAAGTTCAAGGTCAAATACTAGATTTTGTTGGAATTTATTTACGTGAAGCTGTATTTTCACATGGTCAATTTTATGTTGCTTTATCAAGAGCCAAAAGCTCAAACTGTGTAAAAATAATAATACGACCAGCAATAGCTGATGATCCTGATGATCATTCCACTTACAATATTGTATTTAGTGAAATTATTAACAAAGCATTCTGTTAAAAAAAAAAAACTCAATAATTCCATGTACATTTCCTGCATTTTTATTTTAATTATTTGAGAATCATCAACTAACTCCTACTTTGCTCTTACAAATGTCAACTAAAATTTACTGCTATTATCCAATGTTAACTCATTATTGATGACTTTAATAAGCCTCACACTTTTTATTACCTGCAATAATATTAATGTATGTGGTTTCTAACAATTTGTTTAATTATACCATTTACTTGCCTAATAACTATTAATTGAAAATACAAATAAGCAAAAAATAGGAATCATTGTTTTGTTCTCTACTTCCTCAACCAACATTTAATTAATATATATCAAAATCTATCTAAAAAAAGTATGTATTTTTTCTATTCTGCAGGCTACAAAAAAAAATGACAGAAAAATTAAATATACATGCAATCACCCCTGAAACACCTAACTTGATACGCAAGATCCAAATGGTAGACATGGGTAAACCCGGAGAAGGTATAAAACAAAAAATAAAATATTTGAACATGATCTTTCAAGATGAACCGGTAACTTCGTATTATGAAAATCAAATCATCTATTTACATTCCTTACTTCTACCTCTTATATTACTATTCTTGAAAAAATTACCTACAGGATAATCAGGTAAAAGCAATTGTTTACGGTGATGATATTCCCGTTTATCAAGATATGTTTCAACTGTTTCATACATATTTAGTAATCGGTGCACGTATACAACAACCAACTTTAAAATATGAAACACAATTGCACACATTTGAGTGGATTATTGATAAAAAAAACTATAGTCGATCCAGTTGAAAAAAATGACTTAGATGAAGCAGAGTTACCACCATCTCAAATGGTCAATGCGACATCATTTGAAGAAATCAACAGCCAAGCCTTCAAAGCTTCAAAGGAACAACTTCAGAAAGCAGAATACAGTATGCTCATTTCATTCTTTCTATCATTAAATATATACTTCAACTCAAACTAACATATATCTTTTATCCAACAGCTGTGTTAGCAATAGTTGTTAGCTGTTATGCTTCAAGATTTGTTGCTAGCATTCAAAAAAGATTGCAGGAACTCCTTGTTATTGATACCAAGTAAGCATACTTGCCAAACTTTGCACCATTTCCTTACTTTACAAAAACAAAATTATACAACGTATTAATTACTACAATATACTCAGCGAACAAGCTTACACATTCACGTTATGGGAAAAAGCACTCATTGATGAAGAAGGCACAAAACTCCTCACCCAGTTTCAACAACATCCAGTCATTTGTACCCGACGTGTTGGAATATCCAAATACAATGGTAAACTAACAAACGTAGCATAATTCATTTACTTATATTACCTTTTACTTTCTTCTATAACATTATTATTATTATTGTAGGCATATCATTGACAACAAAATTTACCACAACGATACAAATTGATCCACCATATTTAGAATGCCTTCAGCTGCAGTCATGGTATCCATATACTTTACGTTATACTAATTTGTACATTATTATTTTTAATTTATATAATATAATAATAAAACCCATCAACCACCAATTGAAACAGGGTTGCAGAAAATGCTGAAATGCTTAACTCTTTTGCTATAAGAAGCACATCCCAATCTGGATGTTTGGTCTCTGCTCCAATTGATGAAGAAATAGTATCAATTGCTTCCATTCAATCATAACAAGATGTTAGTACCATCATTAATCACCTAATTCATGACTTCTGCTGAAATTTATCTTTCTTACGATAAATAACAATTTCTCTACAGGGTCGTGCTTTCACAATAGAGGCATAAATAATTTCACCAAATAGCCTCGAACATTGCTTTGTCTTAGGCTGCCCAAAGTGTCCTCAGGAAGTACAAAATACAGAAAAGAGAGTATTTCGATGCATGAGTTGTCATGAGAGTAATATGCTAACTCCCAAGTACTTGAGTACTAATATTATACACACATACACTCACAATATCAATAACATATTTCTCTGTATTAACTAAAGTACTAATACATCCTATTTCAGGTACCGATTTGATGTAAATCTGAAAGATAACACTGGCTCAATAATTGGAACTATTAGTGGAGAAAAAGGAGAAAAATTATTGTCTCTTACAGCTGAACAGATTTATGACCTTGCTTCAACTGAGGTAAAAAATTAAATCACCAAATATATACATCAACATAATTATTCAACAAACATAAAAAGAATATCTTTTTTCGCAGATTGAGTCCCAATCAATGCAACATGCTGAAATGAGCTGCAATCAAAATCTATTCAAAATTCAAGTTAAAAAACCTGCTTCCCGCACCGATCAAACAATGTCTGGGAAAGTCCAAATTTTAGCCTATACTGAAAAAGGAAACATCATGCCCTCTCTTCCAGCACAATCCACACTCCATATCAAAGAAGGAAGCAAGAAGCAAAAAATGGATTCCACTTCTGTTGAACAAGCCAAACAACAAAGTGAACAACACAAAATGCTCAAGTTGAAACAAAAAATAGAGCCATCAACTCCAATGAAAAAAAAATAAAATGTTACAAACACTTTGATATTCTCTCTTTGAATATTTATAATTTATATTCAGCACTACTTATATTACACTTTCCATTTTTGTGAAATATATTTGCAAGTTAGTAAACCGCATATTATGAAAGATAACTGTTTTACCTCCACACATATCTTCGCCCGTGCATAGAACAGGCACGGGCACACTAGTCTATATATATGTGGTGCAAATTTGTTTATTCATGGTTAAGGGTGGCCACATATGTTTAACAAGTGTCAAACAATGGTTAGTCCTTAGTGCATTAGGATATCTTGTGACTTTCTTTTTTAAATCTTTTGGGCATATATATATATATGAGGAAATGGTCTGTTACTCCCCCAATCTTTAGTCGAAATTTCAACTACATACTCCACCTTTTAATGTGACCTATTACCCCCTGAACTTATTTTTACCGAATTTATTACCCCTCAATTGCTGACGTGTCACTGGACGTGACTACACGCACCCATAGGCACGTCAGTTGACTTGTTTTCACTTTAAAATCATTATTTTTTTATTGCCACGTCATTATTTTTAATAATAATTATTTTTTCTTAATAAATATTGGCTTCTTCTTCTATTCTTCTTCTTCAATGGCTTCTTCTTCTCCTTCTTCTTTTTCTTCTTCTTCTTCTATTCTTCTTCTTCAATGCCTTCAATGGTGAAATGCCGATGAACAGTGACGGCGCCGGAAAATTCAAAATTCCGTTGACTTTTTTTTTTATGAATTTCACGTAATTCGATTCAACATTTTGATTCAACATTCGATTCAGCTTCACGTAATCAATAACATTCAACTTTTTTGATTCAACATTCTCACATAATTTGAGTTCTTGGATGCCATTGAAGAAGAAGAAGAAGAAGAAGAAATGTCATTAATGAGTTCTCACTTGAACTAAGAACTTAGATTCAAAACACTTGAAAAAAATTAAGAACTTGAATTCTTGAATGAGAAGATGAGGAAGATGATAAATTAATCTTGAATGCCCTTGATTAGTTCTTGGATGCTATTGAAGAAGAAATGTCATTGAACCCGGATTAACTTGAAAAAATTTAAGAACTAGAATTCTTGAATGAGGAGATGATGAACATGATAAATTAATATTGAATGCCATTGATGAGTTCTTGGATTCTATTGATGAAGAAATGTCATTGATGGGTTCTTGGCTGCCATTGAAGAAGAAGAAGAAGAATTGAAGAAGAAGAACTGAAAAAGAAGAAATGAAGAAGAAGAAGAATTGAAGAAGAAAAAAGAAAAATAATAATTGCCATTGAAGAAGAAGAAGAAGAAGAAGAAGAAGAAGAAGAAGAATTGGAGAAGAAGAAGAATTGAAGAAGAAGAAATAAAGAAGAAGAATTGAAGAAGAAGAAGAAGAAAGAAAAATAATAATTGGGAAATAATAATGTTAAATTATTATTTTTTTAGAGTAAAAAAATAAAAAATGATGTGGCAATGACGTAGCATGACGTGGCGGCGCGTGCATCACACCATATTTGCAATAACTGGTTGTCAGTTTTGGGGGTTTAATAATTTCACTTTAAAATAGTTTAGGGAGATAATAATTCCACTTTAAAATAGTTCAGGGGGTAATAGGTCACCTTTAAAGGTTGAGTGTGTAGTTGGAATTTAAGGTAAAGGTTGGGAGGGGAGGGGGGGGGGGGTAACAGACCATTTTCTCTCTCTATATAGCTACTACAAATGAAATCTCATATAAAACTTTGATTCTTCTCAATAAAAATAGTACTAATATATGTTGTTGTTGTACGTAAGGGGTAGGATAGGACCATCGATCTTTAAGTGTTATTTTTTTTACCATCTCCTTGTTTTTTCATTCATGGCTGGTTCAAGGTGTTGTATGTGACGTGGTATGTTTATTCGCATATAATTAATTATCAATATCAAATTGTTCAAGCTCGGATTCTACTAGCGTTATTTTGAGGCTTTACGGAAATGCTTTTTAGCTTTGGCGTCCAGGTAGGCTAGGATTACCCTGCCTTTAGATTGAGCTTATTTATTGAAATTGTAAACTATTATGCTAGCTTTGGATAAGTGCTTGTAGATGCGTATTATTTGATTTATATAAATTGCCTTATTTATCCGAATTAGGGCCCCATTCTAGTAAATATTGGAATATTATCTGTTAATATAATATAGCATTTATTACTTTATAATGTGAAACTAAAATGCAAAATTTTGAATTTACCCCTTTTTAATTAAAATTGACAGATGATTATTTAAACGCTGACTTTGTTATGATATGGTACGGCTTTTGATTATTAATATTACTATAAGTTCCAGTTTGAATCCGGCATTTGATTATTATTGTTACTATGAGTTTCGGTTCAATTCCGACATTTGATTATTAATGTTACTATGAGTTCCGGTTCGAGTCCGGCATTTGATTATTAATATTACTATGAGCTTCAGTTAAAGTCCGGCATTTGATTATTAATATTACTATGAGTTTCGGTTCGAGTCTAGCATTTGATTATTAATGTTACTATGAGTTCTGGTTCGAGTCCGACATTTGATTATTATTGTTACTATGAGTTCCGGTTCGAGTTCGGCATCTGATAATGGTTGTGATACCTCTGAGTTCTGGTTCGAATGCGGCATCTGATTATGAGAGTTGTTGTATAGTATATATGTGGCCTATCATGATTACCCACTTTGTCCGGTTTGAATGCGGCACGTGTCCTCTTGTTATTATCCATTACTATCGGTCCGAGTTCGGTATCTGGCCTCTCGTTACTACTCATTGGTGCCAGTTCAAGTCCGATGCACATCTGGATGACTATTATGATTTATTGGGATCAATGCATTTATAGATTATTTATGTTTATTTTCTTTAATTGCTACCTGTGTGTCCCACAGACTTATGGGGGTACGGTTGGGTTAATTGTCTTCTTCAGTGTGCCTAGCGGGCTTATGGGAGCCTAGTTAGGTTATGTTTTGTGTCTAACGGGCTTATGGGGGTCCAGTTAGGTTATGTTTGATTTGTCTGTAATTACTACGTTATTTATTTTCTGTATTGCTTACATTTATTCCTCTATCTCTTTGGCGTAGCTTGACAGTTGTTTACCTTTCTATTCCTTTTTACTGTCGACTTAGATTGCGTCCTTGCATTGTAGTTATACCGTTTTTGTATTGAGCTCAGTTGACCGATGATGCCTACTAAGTACCCGTGCTTTGGTACTCATATTACACTTCTGCATCTTTTTCCTGATGCAGATCTGATTAGTAGCAGCCGACATTGACGTGATTCCTACCTTCCAGTACTGATTCAGAGCAGGGTGAGCTTACTGTCGTCCGAGGCTGATCCTTCTCTATCTACTCTGCTTTAGTCTTTTGTACTCGAGACTTCTTGTGTATATTGGGTATATTTGGGATTTTGTCTAGCACTCTAAGTATATTTTAGTAGTGGCTCTAGTACCAACCTTACCAGGTCTTGGGAGGGATTCTTTTGTGTATTTGGTAATTTTCCTTTCCTCGTCTTAATATATGAGATATGGTTACTTTCTATTTGTTACTTTTTATTACTATTGCTATCATTGTACGCGATCTTTTCTGATTTCTGCCTATTAGCCCGTTATCTATTATTTCAGGCTATGGCTTGGCTTGCCTACTAGGGAGATAAGGTAGGCGCCATCACGACTTGAGAAATCAGGTCGTGACATTAAAATATCTAAAAACAATTTAATATGTTATATATTTCAAAAAAATTACATGAAAAATACTAGAAATCACAATAATTAACAACTTAAAAAATTTAAAAGATATAAAATACTTGGTCGACTCTTGAAATTATATTAGTGTCACTGAAATTGGAATAGAAGAAAAGTATTATAAATCACAATAATTAAAACTTAAATTATTTTTAAAATATAATTGTCTATCAATGCCACAAAAATTTGGACAAGAAAAGTAACGTATATTAATTTGAAAACTACATAAAAAAATATTATAAATTACAATAGTTAACAACTTAAATTATCTAAATACATATTAAAATAACATATGTTGAAGTCATGTTAAATTCCGGATGATCCTAGAAAACATATGCAATCTTTTATTAAATTTTTTTTATTTAAATATATCAAAATTGAAAGAACAAATAAATATGTTAATCTTGGGCCCGTGCTGACACGAACCCTGCTGCTCTAGTATTATGATAAAAAATAGTTTTATACCTTGCCTATAAATAGGCCACATTATTGGCATATTGTAGTAATATATACAATCTTCCAAAGTTTTTATATAATTTTCTTGCTCCGTTTTCTCATTTCCTTCCTTCCTTCCTTTTATTGTTATATAAAAGAGTTCTATTAGTTCTATTATTTTCTAGTTTAATTTGTTGGAATTTGTATTAATAATTTGTTGATTCCTGTATCCTCTAACTATTAGGGAAGTTCTTGTTTAATTCTGGGGAAACATTTCACATGCTGGAATAGTTTCTTAGGACAGTGTCTAGCACGACTCAAGTATAATAAATATATATATATACACTGTTATATTTTTGTACTGCTAATATTATCAAAATAGTATTTTTGTTAACAGTTGTATAGTAATAGTATTTTTCTTTATTTCCCAACAATATATCCATAGCAACATTCTCACTTAGCGCAACTTTCATCTTCTGAATATGAGAGTTCATGATTAGCCAACACTCCGTCACATACAACATAGTTGGTCTAACCACCACTCCATATAGTTTGCCTTTAAATTTTGATTGCATCTTCTTATCACACAATACTCTGGATGCAAGCCTCATTATTCAGACCTAAGATAATTGAACTTCCTCTATTTGATGACTTGAGTATCAAGCCTCACTTCCATGTCCTTCTCATACATTACATCACTGAACTTGCACTTCAAGTATTTTGTCTTGGTCCTGCTTAACCTGAATCCATTAGACTCCAAGGCCTGTCTCCAAAGCTTCAAAAATTGTTAGTAGAAATACTGAAGTGGTGCTACAAAATTCAAGTTATTGTTTATTGAAAAGAAACAGGTCCAAATGGATAGGTACATTCATATGCCAGAGGTGTAGCTACTGTGAGGTTTCAAACAAAGGGTCTCAAATGTAATAGTATTACAGTAATATACAATTGTGGGAAAAACAGTGATGGATAAATATGTTATCTGTAGCTCCAAATGGAAAATGGCCTATAGGGTATAGGTACAGTTCAAGCAACTTTATAAGCCTAATGTTACAAGACCAGAGTTTGATGTACTGATACAACCACAAACTTTGATACAACGGTTGAACATAAAAGAGATACAATATTAGCACACAAGTGTCAAATTAGGAAAACCATAACAATGCTTTAGGCCGCACTGCATATTAACACAATTTTCAGTTTCCATGTCGTCATACCTGTTATAGATGATTGAGGACATGTGGTTAGTCTGAGTCGCGTGCATTACAAAATGGATCTATGATTTCAAGTACACTCGTAGATTTCGAGAAAACGAATCAATTGGCTAAAAAGGAAAATACATATCGCAAACAAAAGGAACATTTGGGATAACTCAGTCGTGATACACAAGGACTAATTGAAGTATTTCCTCAAAGCAATTGTAACAATGTAAAATGATTTCAAACGATGTAATGTGTTTAAGTCCTCTGATTATTACCTCTGCAAGATGCACTATGTGCGGAAGGATAGTCAATATATATGCTCCTCTAAGCTATCCAACTTATCATCCATACCAAATCGATTTTTTAAGAAAAAATTACACTCATACCATAATTTAACTTATCGTAACTATTTAAAATTTCAATCCTTTTAAATAATCACATAAATTTCTTATTTTACTTAAAAGTTCGGATACATAATATAGTAAAATGTGCTGTATCCATATAAAATTAAATGATGTATACAGAAGAAGTGATGTATCAATGCAAATTAAGTAATGTATCTAAAAGAATGTGATGTATCCGTGTGGATTACTAAATAAAGAAATTTTACTAATTTAAAAGTAATTAACTCCAAAAAGGGAGTGAGATTTATGTAACTTTTTACTTCTTTTTAAGCCAGCTCAAGCTAACACCAGATATCCAGAATACTAAATCCTAGTTCATTAATTGTCATGTATTGATATCAGTGTATGTTGTATGTGTGGGTATATATATTCGTCGAAGTGGGTAGTCACCTTGAGTATTGTACTGTGACTACGGTGTAAAATTTCTTACTAGGTACTTTAGTAAGGTGAAAGTCGAAAGAGGATTATTTCTTTTGAATGTGTGGTAGTTAGTTTAAGTATTGTATTTGTGATTACTGTGTAAAATTCCTTACTATAGTAATATTAGTTGCTTCTCTTGATCCGTAATTTTTTTCCTTATTTAGAAGGATTTTCACGTAAAAATCTTGGTGTCATTATCGCTCTTATTATTCTTGTTGATTAATCGTATTATTGTTGTCATATTAATTGCTCTTTATTACCGTAATATTATTGTCGTGGCGGAATTTATTCCCAACAAGTGATATCAGAGCCCAGATTCGGGTGTGTCGGAGTAGTGGACTGCGTTTGGTGAGAAGTTCCCAGAGTGACAACAAGACTTGAGATCTACGGTTGATGCCTTGTATCGAAAGTCCTCTTGACAAGTGGTGGTCAAGCGGCGTGTCCCACTGGTTGGTAGTGGCTGTATAATATGTTTGGCAGGTCTGTTTGGCAGATCATATGAAGTGACCTAGTAGTTGGAGATCTATAGTTGATGTGTTGTGTCGAAAGTCTTCTTGACAAGTGATGGTCAAGCGGTGTGTCCCACTGGTTGATAGTGGCGGTACAAGATGTTTGGCAGATCATGTAAAGTGACCTAGTGTTTTGTGGAGAAATTTTGACTTTTGAAAGAGAGTCGCCACTTAATTTTGAAAAGGAATTAAGAAACCTTTATAAAAGTTACTTCAAACGATTCAAAACAGGAAAATCGTTTTAAATTCAAGATTCTAGATAAGCGGTTCCTATTAACGTTTTAGGAAGGTGTTAGGCACCTAAAACGTCTGCTAACTTGTGGTTATCCGGACTGTTTGAAAATCGTCTTTTGATTAACTTCGAAAAAATTAATTTGTTGAAATAGTGATTTGATTTTTTTCAAAAAAATGACTTGTGTAAAATAGATTTAGGCGACTTAGTAGGGATTTTAACTAAGTCTAAACAAAACTAATAAACAAATAAACACATAAAAGGGAAGGGAGGAGAAAGTAAAGGATTTAGGCCATTGAGCCCAAATCAACGAGACCTGTCCTAGTCTAGTTGGGCTTCCGACCCATTTCACCTGTCCTAAACTATTTTTTGAGCCTTTGGCTCGAGTCTTGCTCCACCTGTATTAAATACAACTTTGGCTTCGAAGCCGAAATGAATGAATAAATAAATGACTAAATGAATAAATAAAAAGAAGACAATAATAAAAATTGAGACTTTTCAAGTCTCTTAGTGACCTCATCAATGGATTTTGACCCATTTTTCTTCTTCGTCTATCTTCTAGCACCCGCACGTCATGTAGTGGACCTTGGGTTTAAACTTCGAACTTGACTCGAAGGGATGAACCTCATTTACCCATTATGAAATGCAAGAGGAGAGCAGTCCATTTGGGCTCGAGACATTTTTTGCATGCAAAGAAAATATAAATAAATTATTATACGTTCAAGGCATAAAAGTGACATATTTCAAAGCAAAAGAAAATATCAAGAACCAATTTTTGAATGACAATGATAAACACACTTGCACAAGAATGAGAGTCAACAAATAAAATGCAAAGCAAAGACACCCACTTACATGCCTCATGATTTATGTTCATATAAGAATGAATAAAGGTAAAAGGAAGAAGGTCAT
>NC_061112.1:130647669-130647933 GCF_002878395.1 Capsicum annuum | reverse complement strand
TCAATTTTAGAAGTCATGAGTATTTTCCTTGTTGCCTCATGATTTATGTTCATATAAGAATGAATAAAGGTAAAAGGAAGAAGGTCATATTCAATGAATTAATACAAGAAACAAACAACGTAAGCTTGCGAAAGTAAAGGGATGAGGCAACAAGGAAAATACTCATGACTTCTAAAATTGAACAAACATAGATACTAATCCATATTACAAAAGAAAATAAAGCTTAACTTTTCAAGCAAGAGAATCCTAAATCTCAATTAAGGC
>NC_061112.1:130633105-130644669 GCF_002878395.1 Capsicum annuum | reverse complement strand
TAATCCCTCAAATTGATCGTCTTTGGGTAATCCTGCACATAATCGATCTTGGATATGACGCAGCTTATAGAGAACCCTTGGACGTATCAATTTGACAATCTTGCATATCCTCCGGTAAGGATTTAGTTGCGACTTACGGATAACCTTTGAACTATCAACTTTTGGGCGATCTTTCACACTATCCGGTTAGGATGTTATTGTGGCTTACGGATGACCTACAGGCTATCAACTCATAGGTGATCTTGCACACTATCCTATTTTAAATAATATGACTTATAGATGACCTTCAAATTGTCAATTACTAGGAAATCTTATATATCATTCATCCTTAGATAGCAACCTAAAGACGTCCCTCCAAATCGTGTACTCTTAATGTATTCAGATGTTGGTTCATGAAAAGATGATGATATCCTCGACGCCAGTGTTGTGTCTTACGTGTCAACAGATATATTGAATATTGATGATATCCTCGACGCCAGCGTTGTGTCTAGCATGTTGATAGATATATTGGATGCTGATGATATCCTCTACGCCAGCGTTGTGTCTAGCGTGTCGATAGATATATCGGATGCTGATGATATCCTCGACGCTAGCGTTATGTCTAGCGTGTCGACTGATATATTGGATGCTGATGATATCCTCTACGCCAGTGTTGTGTCTAGCGTGTCGATAGATATATTGGATGCTGATGATATGCTCGATGCCAGTATTATGTCTAGCATATCGACAGATATATTGGATGCTGATGATATCCTCGATGCCAGCGTTGTGTCTAGCGTGTTGACAGATATATTGGATGCTGATGATATCCTCGACACCAGCGTTGTGTCTAGCGTGTCGATAGATATATTGGATGCTGATGATATCCTCAACGCCAGCGTTGTGTCTAGCGTGTCGACAGATATATTAGATGCTGATGATATCATCGACGCCAGCGTTATGTCTAGCGTGTCGACAGATATATTGGATGCTGATGATATCCTCGACGCTAGCGTTGTGTCTAGCGTGTCAATAGATATATAGATGCTGATGATATCCTCTATGCTAGCGTTGTGTCTACCGCGTCAACAAATATGTAATGGCATTTACAGCAATGATATGTGATGGCCTTTGTGGTAATGATATGCAATGGCCATTGTGGCAGTGATAAAATAATTTTACCTGGCTTCATATGTCAGTGTCCTGCTTTCTACATGTACTTGTACTCGAGATAGACGATTAGTAGACACAAAGTCGCTTTTACTAGCAACTATTTTTAGGAAACTTCTAAATACGATACGTGAAAAGAAGACAAAGTGCTTTTGTTTGTCGCCTACGATCTCAAGAAATGAGATGGACAAATCAAAAGGTCCTCAATAAATTGGCATTAAACCTATTTTTAGGGTTGCCCTAAAATATCGTTCTTGGGCATTAATGATCTGTTATGGCTCCCAATTTGCTCGGAGATTTTTTAAAGAGACTCTCATTTTGCGTATTGATCCCTGCATCCACAGAAAAATGATTAGTTGAATGAAATTACTCCATGTTGACCTTCTTCGATCCTTGATTTGCTCCTTGCCATCTCTTGGGCATTCCACCATATTGAGACTTCTACCCTGACACTCTATCCCAAATGATGTCTAGGCAAGTACTAAGTAAGTGAGTCATAAGATTTTTGAAAATAGTCTTAAATTTTTTAAAAGAATTTTGAAAACTTCTGTAAAATTTTAGAAAATTTCTGCCAGTCATGTCATGTACTAGCTTAATGAACGTCTTCCTCGCGGTTCTGACTATATCCGATGGATGGTTTCCAAAACTCATGATTATTGTTAGAGGGTTTCTTCAAGTAGTTCTATTATAGCCAAAAATTGAGTCTACCCAGACTTTGTTACAGTCGGTGGTTTCCAAAGCTTTAACCTCTGGTGCTAGGGAATTTGGAATATGTTCCGGCATTTGGTGGAAATTTTGAGGTCTTCCTCAAAATTTCTGCCCCAGTTTAAACTTGTTTGAGATAATACCAATCTGAGTGGATCTGAAGTCTTTGCTAATCTTCATTCTCTTTGTTGGATGTCGATCTTCTCTTGTGAATTTTTTAGATTCCTTCTCAAAAATTCTGCCCCAGTTTCCATTTCCTAGGGTTATATGACCGATCCTTTGGGGCGCCTACGTATCCCGTTGAAGTAGGAATCAGGTCAAACGTAGTTCAGGCCTACACTAGGGATATATATAGAAAAATCTAATGGGTTGACCGAAGCCGGCATAGGCCGCCTAAGTATCCTTTTTGTTGGGAATTCAGGTCATCACGTAGTTCATACATAAAGAGAAATGATAAATTATCTGAAGGGGTTGATCGAAGCCGACATAGGCCACCTACGTATCCCTTTCTTGGGAATTCAGGTCAAACGTCGTTCGTACATAAAGGGAAAGGATTCTAGGCAGTTACACACTAGCAAACAACATTATTACAAAGGTGATTACAAACAAACTAAGAAAACACAAAAACTAGAATGTCATTCAAACATAATATCTCGTTACCGCATCAGAATTGATTGGTTTGGTCCACTCTGTGCCATCCATCTCAGACAAAATCAAAGCTCCTCCAGATAGCACCTTGCGAACTATGTATGACCCTTGCCAGTTTGGAGCGAACTTGCCCTTGTACTCCTCTTGGTGAGGGAATATTCGTTTGAGAACCAGTTTCCCCACTTCAAATGCTCGCTTTCTTACCTTTTTGTTAAAGGCACGAACCATCCTGTGTTGATACAGCTGACTATGGCATACAACGGCCATTCTCTTTTCATCAATTAACATGAATTGTTCATAGCGAGCACGGACCCATTCTTCGTTACTCAGTCCAGCTTCCTGAATAATCCTTAGGGAAGGTATTTCGACCTCAGCGAGTATCATAACTTCATTCCCGTAAACTAGTAAATAGGGAGTTGCTCCTGTGGAGGTTCGAACTGTTGTTCGATACCCTAGCAAGGCGTAAGGTAACATCTCGTGCCATGATCTATCATTTTCGACCATCTTTCTCAAGATCTTCTTGATATTCTTGTTAGCAGCTTCTGCGGCTCCATTCATTTGGGGACGGTACGCTTCGAGTTGCGATGCACAATCTTGAACTAATCACAAAATTCTTTCATCAAGTGACTGTTCAGGTTTGCCCCATTATTAGTAATAATCGATTTTGACACTCCGAATTGGCAAATCAAGTTAGTACTGACGAAATCTGCAACCACTTTCTTAGTGACGGCTCTGTACAAAGCAGTTTTGACCCACTTAGTGAAATAATCAATGGCAACCAAAATAAATCTATGCCCATTCGATGCTAGTGGCTCTATTGGTCCGATGACATCCATGCCCCAAGCTACAAAAGGCCAACAAGAATTCATTGCGTGAAGCTCGTGTGGAGGCATTCGAATCAGATCTCCGTGTATTTGACATTTCGGACATCTCTGCATAAACTTACTACAATCATTTTCCATAGTCATCCAGAAGTAACCGGTTCTCAGGATCTTTCTGGCAAGGACAAACCCATTCATGTGGGGCCTACAAACTCCAGCGTGTACCTCGTTTATCAACTTATTGGCTTCCGCCGCATCGATGCATCTTAGGAATCCCAAATTAGGAGTCCTCCTAAAAAGAATTTCTCCACTTGGAAAGTAATTCTCTGCCAAATGCCGGATTGTCTTCTTTTGGTTGTTACTAGCCTCTTCAGGATATATTCCAGATTCCAAATACCTCTTAATGTCATAGTACCAAGGCCTTCCATCAGGCTCCTCTTTCACGTGTATGCAATGCGCGGGTTGCTCCTTCAGGCTTATTTCCAAAGGATCGATGTAACTCTGATCCGGGTGCTGAATCATGGAAGATATCATGGACAAAGCATCAGCAAACCCGTTTTGTGTTCGTGGGATATGTCTGAAATCAATATCCTTGAATCTTCCGCATAATTCTTGCACCAGCTCCACATAAGGAGTAATCTTGGAGTTTTTTACCGCCCATTCTCCCCGTACATGGTGAATCAGTAAATCTGAATCTCCGATGGCTAGCAATTCACGAACACCCATGTTAAGTGCCAATTTGAGCCCCAGGATGCAAGCTTAATATTCAGCCATGTTGTTTGTGCATGGAAAACGTAACTTAGCAGTTACTGGATAATGTTGGCCCGTTTCTGACACCAAAACTACTCCAATTCCTAAACCTTTGAAGTTGACTGCCCCATCGAAAAATAGCCTCCATCCGCGGTAGATTTCCGTGATATCTTCTCCTACGAACAAAACTTCCTCGTCTGGAAAGTATGTCCGAAGTGGCTCGTATTCCTCATCAACTGGGTTTTCAGCCAAATTATCTGCTAAGGCTTGCCCCTTGATTGCTTTTTGGGTTACATACACAATGTCAAACTCACTCAGCAACATTTGCCACTTGACTAGCTTTCCTGTAGGCATGGCCTTCTGGAATATATACTTCAATGGATCCATTCTCGAGATGAGTTAAGTTGTGTAGGATGACAGATAATGCCTCAACTTTTGTGTTATCCAAGTCAAAGCACAACATATCCTTTCTATAAGAGTGTAACGGGCTTCATATGGTGTGAACTTTTTACTCAGGTAGTAAATGGCTTTCTCGTTCCTGCCGGTCTCATCATGTTGCCCGAGGATGCATCCGAAAGCATTTTCTAAGACTGACAGGTAAAGCAATAATGGAATTCCTTCTCTCGGTGGGACCAAAGCCGGTGGTGCAGACAAGTATTCCTTGATGCGATCAAAAACTCTCTGACATTCTTCTGTCCACTCATTCAGTGCATTTTTCTTCAACATCTTGAGAATTGGCTCGCATATGACTGCTGAATGAGCGATGAATCTGCTAATGTAATTCAGACAATCCAGGAAACTCATAACTTCTTTCTTGGTCCTCGACGGTGGCAAGTCTTGAATTGTCTTGATTTTGGATGGGTCTAGCTAGATCCCCCTTCTGCTGACTATGAACCCCAGCAACTTCCCTGATGGCACACCAAAGCACACTTAGCCAAATTTAACTTCAAACTGTACCTTCTTAATCTGTTGAAGAATTTCTCCAGATGAGTTAGATGATCCGAACTCTCGCGGGATTTGATAATTACATCATCCACGTACACCTCAATCTCCTTATGGATCATATCATGGAAAATCGTCATCATGGTCCTCATATATGTCGCACTGTGTTCTTGAGACCAAACGACATTATCCTATAATGATAAACACCCCAGGGCGTAATAACAGTCATTTTTTCTGCATCTTCCTCATCTATTAGTATCTGATGATAGCCAGCAAAACAATCAATAAATGACTACATTTTATGTTTCGCACAGTTATCGATAAGAATGTGGATGTTGGGCAACGGAAAATTATCTTTAGGACTGGCTCTGTTCAAGTCTTTATAGTCAACACAAATTCGAATCTTGCCGTCCTTCTTTGGCACAGGAACGATGTTGGCCAACCATGTCGGATATTTTGTGACCTCGACAACCTTAGACTGGATTTGTTTTGTCATTTCTTTCTTGATCTTTAGACTTAAATCTGGCTTGAATTTTCTCATTTTTTGCTTGACTGGATCAAACTCAGAATTTATCGGCAATTTATGTGACACAATGCTGGTGCTCAAACCTGGCATATCATCATAGGACCAAGCAAACACGTTGATATACTCCCGCAACAGGTGGATGAGCTCTTTCCTTTGTGGCACCGCGAGGTGGACACTGATACTGGTCTCTTTGATTTCATCGTGATCTCCCAAGTTGACTATTTCAGTTTCTTCCAGATTGGGTTTTTCACGATTCTCAAATTCCTCCATATCTTCAGCTAACCGTTCCTCATCATCGTCCTTCCAACCATCATCGTCCCCTTCATTTTGTTCGTTCAGGCTTTGACATGACACAACATTGGCAGATTTTAAGCTACTGTTACTGTAATGGACAAACAAACTAAGTTAGATGATAAGAAAATAACAAAACATATGACTAGGAGTATTTTAAAACTAATATAGTTTTTCAAATAAATGAAGGCCTTTTCATTGAAATTTGAAAATAATTACAAAACCATGACTTGTGAATTGCACAAATACAAGCCCCCGCCTTTTTTGAAAGCAGTAAGATACGAAAATAAAGTTTTGCGATATAAAAGGTGGATCACGGGGCCTCCTTCGGATCATCACCGATTTCAAAACTATTATAATTGCCCTTTCATCTACCATGACAGGCGACGGGTTATGAGTGGAGTGGAGGTCCAATTTTGCAAAGCCTTCCTTGGCGCAATCTGCTTCACCCCGCTGGACTCTGGCAGATCTTCTGGTACAGCATTGCATCCTTCAAATAAATCTCTTATCCCATCCCCAAGACCATCATTAGTTGATATCTCTCGTACGGGAAATGACTGGAACAGGAGTGGCAAGGGCCTAAACAGACTCTTTTCTGGCTTATCCACAACCCTATCTTTTCTGGTAGGCTGATACCCTAACCTGTGCTTAGAGCTTCTCTCTGGGATCACAATAGGCTTGATAATTCCTTGTAAATTCTTGCCCAAGCCTCGACCAGGTTCGAACCTATTTCTTAACATCATAGTTGCAATCATTTTGTAGACAGAAGGCATTGATATTTTGGGTGTCGAATCTCTTTCCGCAGCATTTACAATTTCCACTATATAGAAACTGCTACCTTTTGGAACACCTTCAATTACCGGCACATAACCGTTGGGACGGTTCGCTCGACTTCCTTCTCCTTGGATGACTACTTCATGATCTTTCCAAATAAACTTCAATAATTGATGAAGGGGTGATGAAATTGCCTTTGCCCCGTGTATCCATGGTCTTCCCAAAAGCAGGTTGTAGCTAGGATGGATATTCATAGCATGAAACTTACTCTTAAACTCAGCAGGCCCCATTTGGATGTGCAAATCAATCTCTCCTATGGTATCTCTCTGTTCACCATCGAATGCTCTCACATTAACGTGGCTTTGACAAATTTTCCCCAGATCATAGCCCATTTGGACCAACGTGGAGAGGGGATAAATATTCACACCAGATCCATCGTCTATTAATACCTGATTAGTTGCATAATTTCGACAAATGACGATTACATGCATGGCTTTGTTATGCATTGCTCCTTCAAACGGCAACTCTTCATCACTGAATGATATGCGATGGTTCCCGCCAACGTTCCCTATCATCGCAGCCAAATTCTCAACGCTCATTCCTGCGGGAACATACGCTTTCTCCAAGACCTTTGATAGAGCCTGTCGATGGTGTTGCGAGCTCAATAATAGTGCTAAGACAAATATTTGGGCTGGCGTTTTCTCCAAGTGTTTGACAATTGAGTAATCTTTTGGTTTCATACACCTCCAAAATTCCTCAGCCTCTTCTTCAGTGATTAGCTTGTTCTGTGAATCTTTCTTGTTGGTCAATTTCTCAGGGATGTAACATCGTCCTGATCACGTCATCCCTTGGGCAGTGGCGATTTGCACAATAAATTTCTTCTTTGGAGAGGGATCGTACACTTGATTCAGTGCAGTCATCACTATAAATGAGACTTTCTCACTGATACTTAAGGCAAACACAACTTTCTCTATCTTTCCTACCTCTTCCACCCTTTTGCGCTTTTCGGAGTTCACCTAGGTAATGGTCTTGCCAGATGCCCATTCGCCTTCTATTTCAATCATGTTAACTGTAGGTCCCCCATGGTTGGGCAATGGATTACTGCTAGCATTTAGAGTAGGTGTCTGGAGCGTGATGACCTTTTGATCAATCAGATCTTGGATTCTGTGTTTCAAGATAAGACAGTCCTCGGTACTATGCTCTGCTGCCCCTGAATGATAGGCACAATTTTGATCAGGGTGATAAAATCGGGAGCTAGGATTGACAGGCTTTGGTTGTACTGGTTGCAAATGACCAGTATTCTTCAATTTTTCAAATAATTGGGTACGACTTTCAGCTAGTGGGGTGAAGTTTTGGGGAGGTTTCTTTTCATGGTTTGGACGCTGGGGATTATACGGGCTTAGGTTTGTAAGAGGGGGTACTTGGTGGAAATTTGGAGGTGTTTGGAAATTTGTTCGGCTATTTGAGGGAGTAGTTTGGAAATGAGACTGATAATTTTGAGGTGGAACTGGGTATTGGGGAAAGATATTTGGCTGTGGAGCTTGGTATGATGGTGCGATGTTTGGGAGTGGAGTTTGGTATTGTGGGTGGACGTAGAATGCGTGCGGAAGGTTCGGTGATGGCGGGGAAGATAAAACGTTTCTAGAGTTGAACCGTTGTTTTAATTTTGTAACAGAATTGGCAGAAACCCCACGTACCTCTTCCTTCTTCTTCTTAGAAAACATGGTAGTTCCAGATGATGTCGGGGTTTTGGCAATTTTTTCTGTCCGAATACCTTCTTCCAATGATTCTCCTATTTTTACCAAATCTGCAAAGGTTGCTCTGACAGCGGACACCCTCCTGGTATAATATTCTCCTTCTTGAGCGCGAGAGAACACGAATACCATTTCCTCCTCGGACATGGAGGGTTGCACTTTGGTAGCTTCTTTCCTCCAACGAAAAGCATAGTCTCGAAAACTCTCAACGCTCTTTTATTTGATCCAATCTAGTGAATACCGGTCAAGGACTATTTCGATGTTGAATGCGAATTACTCAAGAAAACCCTTGGCCAATGTTTTCCAACCAGTCAACTTTTTCGGCTCCTGAGACATGAACCACTCCAAGGCTTCACCATTCAAACTTCGACTGAATAGGCGCATCAATAGCGCCTCATTTTTCCCTATCCCTACCAGTTGCTCACAGTACCTTCTTAGATGGGCCATTGGATTTTCGTTACCATCAAACATCTCAAACTTAGGGACTTTGTACCCTTCTGGTAGATCTACTCCCGGGTGAACACATAAATCGTCATACCCCAAACCGTCGTGGTTCTTGGCTCCATGAGACTCTTTGATCGTCATGATCTCCTCCTTCATAGCTAGTAAATTCCTTTCATGCTGGGCTTTCCACTCTTTCTCTTTCTTCTCGTAATGGTCCATCTCAAGATTAGGATAGGGTTCATAGGTTTCAGGGGATACAATAGCCTGAAGGGGATTTGGAAGGGAGGCTTGATTTTGTGGATGAAAGGAATTTGGTTGGTAAGTGGGAAGGACGTTTTGGAAATTGGGAAGGCTCTGCGGACTTTGCGAGTAGTTTGGCGGAATTTGAGAAGGATTTCACAGATTTGGACATGAATTTGGTGGATTCAAAGATAAGTTTGACGTATTTTGTGGATTTGGGAGTGAATCTTGCGGATTTAGAAATGTGTTTTGAGGATTTGGAAATGTGTTTTAAGGATTTGGGAATGGATTTGAAGGTGGGTTCTGTGGGGTTACAGACGGATTTTGTGGATGGTAGACGTTTGGATTATTTTCACGATTAGTATTTTGGACAAATGGAGGAGCGGAGCTGGATGATACGTTATTCGGCTGATCCCAAGATTAGGTGTGCTGAGGGGAAGAATTTGGAGTGGAGTCCCGTGTCCTCCCGGGGCGGGAGCATTGACGGTGATGGCCAAGTTAGCCAAATTCCGAGTGCGATTTATTTCTTCTTGAAGTATTTCTAACTTTCTTGCAAGTTCATCATCTCATTCTGTTCCGCTATCACATTATCCCGGATAGTCAGTGCGCTTTCTTCGTCATTTCCCATCATTTTTGAATGATGGTCAGAGGATGGGATTTTGTGCGCTTTCGATCGGGTGAAGTGGGGATGTTCTGCCAGCTTATATCAGCATGGAGTAATTTCTATTATCTGTAAAGTAAAAAAACTCAAAGGCAGATGTGTTAGTTTTCGTATATGATAAGTAATGCAAAATATTTGACAGAAAATAACCATATAGAATTGTTTGAGTCCCAGACAAATTCATCCATAGGAGCATAGAGGATAAACTTGCCTTTGATCCAAACAAACACCACAAGCACACAAAACATTATAATAATGTGTATCCTAACTGGGGTGACCCTTTTTAAGCCAAGGGTTCAGGCCTAACGATTTTTGAAGAAAGTATATGCTTCCCTAAAGTCAATCCACTATACCCCAACTTATATAGATACGAAACGGGCATAAATGCGTACAAACGATAACAAAAGAGGGATACAATCTTTGGGGAAAAAGGGAAATTACATGAAAAAGGATAAGTTCCCGCGCAGGAGAGGATAGAAAAACTAGCTACTGGAGGCTCCTTCGTCTGTCTTTGCCTTCTTAGCTTTGTCCACTTCTCATGGCGCTCAAATTGTACCTTAGATGCAACCTCCCAAATTGATCAATTTCTTGCTTAACTTGCTTCAATTCTTCTTACGAAAGTAAGCAAATCAAGCTTTTTTCTGACCCCCAAAGGATAATGGATTGAATTAGACAGGCATACATTTTCTTCAACACATAAATATGGTTCGTCTATAATTGACTCAGGGTCAATAGACGTAGGGCAGGTATTCTAATGGGCCCAATACCCCATTCGGGTATTGGGTCGTCCTAGGCTCATGCCTAAAATAGGGTTTTGGTTTCGTTCTATCCTAGGTGTCTAGAGTGGGTTCGAACATTGGTTCTCAAGCGGACAACTTGAGTTTGAAAATACAAACAGCGTCAGATAACTCACGTGCTGATAAGCTGTTCGTATTTCCAACATATTTTGGAATTGAACAACAGGGGCCGGGACATCCACGAAACCCCAAAACAGTTTATAAGATGCAGGAATATGCCATGAGATGCGATAATTAAACTTTACATAATCGGAACACATAAACGGTTAATCAAAAGACGAAAGCAATAATTTGGTTAGAACCTAGTTAAAGATCCCCAGCAAAGTCGTCATTTCTGTTTTGCAGATAAATTTTGACTTTTGAAAGAGAGTCGCCACTTAATTTTGAAAAGGAACTAAGAAACCTTTATAAAAGTTACTTCAAACGATTAAAAACAGGAAAATCATTTTAAGTTAGAGATTCTAGATAAGAGGTTCCTATTAACGTTTTAGGAAGGTGTTAGGCACCTAAAACATCGGCTAACTTGCGGTTATCCGGACTGTTTGAAAATCGTCTTTTGATTAACTTCGAAAAAATTAATTTGTTGAAATAGTGATTTAATTTTTTTCAAAAAAATGACTTGTGTAAAATAGATTTAGGCGACTTAGTAGGGATTTTAACTAAGTCTAAACAAAACTAATAAACAAATAAACACATAAAAGGGAAGGGAGGAGAAAGTAAAGGATTTAGGCCATTGGGCCCAAATCAACGAGACATGTCCTAGTCTAGTTGGAATTCCGACCCATTTCACCTGTCCTACACTATTTTTTGAGCCTTTGGCTCGAGTCTTGCTCCACCTGTATTAAATACAACTTTGGCTTCGAGGCCAAAATAATGAATAAATAAATGACTAAATGAATAAATAAAAAGAAGACAATAATAAAAATTGAGACTTTTCAAGTCTCTTAGTGACCTCATCAATGGGTTTTGACCCATTTTCCTTCTTCGTCTATCTTCTAGCACCCGCACGCCATGTAGTGGACCTTGGGTTTAAACTTCGAACTTAACTCGAAGGGGTGAGCC
>NC_061112.1:130632423-130633005 GCF_002878395.1 Capsicum annuum | reverse complement strand
TCTCATAGTGACCTCATCAATGGGTTTTGACCCATTTTCCTTCTTCGTCTATCTTCTAGCACCCGCACGCCATGTAGTGGACCTTGGGTTTAAACTTCGAACTTAACTCGAAGGGGTGAGCCTCATTTACCCATTATGAAATGCAAGAGGAGAGGAGTCCATTTGGGCTCGAGACATTTTTTGCATACAAAGAAAAGATAAATAAATTATTATACGTTCAAGGCATAAAAGTGACATATTTCAAAGCAAAAGAAAATATCAAGAACCAATTTTTGAATGACAATGATAAGCACACTTGCAAAAGAATGAGAGTCAACAAATAAAATGTAAAGCAAAGATACCCACTTACATGCCTCATGATTTATGTTCATATAAGAATGAATAAAGGTAAAAGGAAGAAGGTCATATTCAATGAACTAATACAAAAAACAAACAATGTAAGGTTGCGAAAGTAAAGGGATGAGGCAACAAGGAAAATACTCATGACTTCTAAAATTGAACAAACATAGATACTAATCCATATAACAAAAGAAACTAAAGCTTAACTTTTCAAGCAAGAGAATCCTAAATCTCAATTAAGGC
>NC_061112.1:130614545-130629423 GCF_002878395.1 Capsicum annuum | reverse complement strand
TAATAAAATGAATGCATATTTATCCAAATAAATTATTTTTGAAAATATATTATATTTAAATTAATATTTTAATCATTTAAATTTATTTTCAAGATAAGCCTTACTTAAATTCGATATTTTGTAAAATAAATATTTAAGTAAAAAATTATATAATCTCGTATAACTGAACACGATAGTATATAATCGCTACTTAAAATGACAAAATCACGTACGAAAAATATTTTATGTTTTTTTTATTTGAATGAAATAATTATTTTGGTTTAGTCGTGGAGGGCAAAAATTAGGTGTCAACACCTAGTAATGATGCCATGTGTCGAAAGTCTTCTTGACAAGTGGTGATCAAGTGACCGGTCCCACTGATTGATAGTGACGGTACAAGATAGTTAGCGAGATCAAATGGATTATCGCTGAAGAGGAGGTCGGAAAGGCAAAGGATAGAGTCACCCAAATACCCTTCCTCAGAATATGTCCTCGTCAATGATGAGGGGGAGCTAGAAAGTCCAGGAGGGAATAAAGTTGTCTGCCAGAGGCAAAGGATCGCCAGGGTGTAAACAGATTCCCGAACAAGATGAAGACCATGAAAAACATGATGCGAAGATGACTTAAGGCCACCGCAAATCTAGCCATCCAATGGGTTGCAAAGAGTGACAGTAGAGTCCCTATAGAAGAGATCCATGCAGGATGAGTGGACAGTGAAGCCTACAACATGGGCAAGCGGAGCTTGCAGTTGAAGGTGTGCGTGCTATGCAGGGCAAGAACCAGGCTAGAACCAAGCGGATCATTGGGCCACGACAACGTAAAGAAGGACCTGAGTGCATGCCTTTTTGCGGGAAGACGAGCGTCGAAGGAAGACAAGGAAAATATGGCTAACGTTTCTTATTCTTCAGCAATCGGGAGTTTAATATATGCAATGGTATGTACCAGATTCGATATTGCTCACGCAGTTAGTGTTGTCAGCAGGTTTCTTAAAAATTCAGGCAAAGAGCACTGGGAAGCAGTCAAATGGATATTAAGGTACCTAAGAGGAACCTCGGGAGACTGTTTGGATTTTGAAGGATATGATTCATTTGTTTGGATTTTGAAGGATATGATTCATTCTTGAAAGGCTATACAGATACTGATATGGCGGGTAACCTTGATAATAGAAAATCCACTACTGGATTTTTGTTTACATTTTCAGGGAGAACTATATCCTGATAGTCGAAGTTACAGAAGTGTGTCACACTATCTACAACTGAAGCTGAGTGTATTGCGGCTACTGAAGCAGACAAAGAAATGATATGGCTCAAGCGGTTCCTTCAAGAACGACTGAAAATCCTTCGAATATGCTGACAAAGGTGGTGCCAAAAGACAAGTTCGAATTGTGCAAAGAACTCATTGGCATGAACTCTCTCTGAGAAGAAGGAGATACCTCCTTCAGATGCATGGGACTGGAGAGGGAGATTTGTGTGGGTCAACCTCATTAAAACCTTTGAAAATTCTTGGCATAATTTGGTTTACTTTCAAATGGTTGACAGCAATGTTTGAACATCAACATTTTCTTCTTTGGTTGCAAAAAAAAGTTAACAATTGATGACACTTTTATGTCATCAGTGACATATTCATACTTCATTTTTCACTATAAAAGGTGCTCTTCAGCTCATTTAGAACACCAACATAAAAAATGAGAGAAAAACAATAGAGAGTAGGGTATTCCATAGACTATGATAAAAAACAATCTGTGAAGAAAAAATTAGAGTGAGCAATATTTTAGTAAGGTGGGAGTCAAAAAAGGGTTATTTTTTTTGAGTGTGTAGTACTCACTTTAAGTATTGTATTGTGATTGTGTTGTAAAATTCCTTACTAGGTATTTTAGTAAGGTGAGAGTCGAAAGAGGGTTATTTCTTTTGAGTGTGTTGTAGTCACTTTGAGTATTGTATTTGTGACTACAGTGTAAAATTCTTTACTATAATAATATTAGTTGCTCCTCTTGGTCCCTGATTTTTTCTATTGTTTAGAAGGGTTTCCACGTAAAAATCTTGGTGTCATTATCACTCTTATTGTTCTTGTTGATTAACCGTATTATTTTTGTCATATTAATTGCTCTTTATTACCGTAATATTATTATCGTGACGGGGTTTATTCCCAACAACTGGTATCAGAGCATAGGTTCTGCTCATTCACGAAAATAATATATGTGGTTGGTGGTACTATACTTGGTAAAAATAAAATATTCGGAGTAAAGTGCGAGGTAGCAAAATTCAACGGTGATAGCGGTTTGGGAGGTGCCCAACTCCATTAGTATGGGGTCTTTTGGGAGGTGCCCAAAAACAAATCCGTAAGGGCCAGAGGCGGAGCTACACTAAGCCAAGGGGGTTCATTCGAACCCTCTTCGGCGAAAAATTATACTATTTATAACATAGTTAAAATTATTTTTTATGTATATACAGTAGATATTGAACCCCCTTCAATTAGTTTGTAGGTGTACTTCTGAACCCCCTTAACAAAAATTCTGGCTCCGCCACTGGTAAGGACTCGGCTCAAAGCAGACAATATCATACTAGTGTGAAATTTGAGTGAAGTTACACGCGGTCCCAATACTTTTTAAACCAGCTCAAGCTAACACCAGATATCCAGAATCCTATATCCTAGTTCATTAATTGTCATGTATTGATATCTTTGTATGTTGTATGTGTGGGTATATATATTCATCGAAGTGGTTGCTGGCTAATTCAATAGCCAAGTCATATACATTAATCTCATAGCCATAAACGATTTCACAACCCAACGTCATAATAACACTTTATAGAAGTGAAGATCCATCGAATCGATCACATTATCAAAAAAAAAAATGAAAAATTAATGTAGGTATTTTTTTGAAATGAGAAATTCATTCTTCTACCATTTAATTTTTTTAAAAACATAATATAACTAGCTTTAATTTCTTTCCAACAGGATCTATATATATAGACGCACATAAACACGCATAAACAGCAATCAAACTTATACGCTGTGTTAAAGTAAAGGTACTTAAATTATTCTTGATGAGTTATATCACTAACAAATAATTAATAAATCAATCAAACGAAACAACAATTCTTCAAAACTAAAGAAACAACAAAATGATGGAACTAAAAAGAAAGGGATATAATACCTAGATAGAAAGTTTAAATTCTAAAATAAAAAGAGAATAAAAAAATTTGGAAATAAGTGTTATAAGATCATCCAAAAGCCCAAGCATTCTCTTGACGGATCTGCTCCTCTTCTCCTGGCTCGAAATCATTTTTGATATCGAATTCTTTACGTATTTCTTCAGGTGTTTTGCCTTTGATCCTATCAGCAGCTTCTTGACATGTTATATCCAGCAGCTCTTTGTCATTAAGATAATTCGCAGCTAAGATAAGGTCATGCAAAACGGAGTGGTGTACCTGCAAGAAATCCTTATCAAAATCCTTCAGTTGGTCTTTCGAGACGCCTTCCTCCGCCGAGTGTTTCTTCCAATATTCGATAACTTTGGCCATTATTTTGCTATGGACATTAGGCAGGGGAATGACGTTTGAAATGCAACCGTCTTCAACCATGTTCTTGATGGCTTGTGACCGAACGGCCAAGGCCTCTTTGACAATGAATTTCTCTCCGTCACTTGTTTTTAGAGTTAAGAGCTTTGTTGAAGACATGGTGCAAAGGATAATCTTTGAATATGGGAGTAATTTGCTTTCTTGAGAATGTTATTGAAAGGAGATTTGAGAGAGCTTTGAATGACTTCAATGCATGCAGAGCCGAATAGCTTGGTTTATTTTTATAGAGTATTAAGGTTTCACTTCCCTAGTTGAAGTAGAAGTAAAAATTAACTGGAGAAATAAAATATGGAACGGTGTATGTATTTTCGCATAAACCATGTCACATTAGGATATTTTTGCATAAACCATGTCACATTAGGATGAAGGCGTTTTCCTTCTTTAGGACTAAATCAATGAGAAGTTTATATACACAAGGCCACATTCAACCTGTATCCCTACATGGGGTATGAGCTTGAAGTAAATTATCTGAATGTTAAACATGACGAAACTATTTTATTTTTCAATCCTAATGGTCTTAAATTCATCATCAATAAGTTAGGCTCTACTCTTTACACACCAAAAAAATATCATGAGATGCAGCTCCCCTTTTTTATTTTTAATTTATTATTTAAAATTACTAACAGTCTAAAACACAAAAACATTTGTGGCAAAAGTTTTCATGGAGATGTAAGGATTCCAAAACAGAGAACACAATCCATACATTGACTCTTATTTACTATCACTATTATTGTTAGTCTTGAAAATCACTTTAAGGAAAGGATGCAGACAAATTTCATGAAATCTCTGTCATCTCCTATCGAATTGAGCCAACAACAGCTATTTGATAACTCTGTCGACCATCAAATACCAAACCGAGCCAACAACAGCTATTTGATAACTCTGTCTACCAACAAATGCTTTCTTATTCCTATCCCCATCTTCCATTCTTCCTATGCCTCATCATATACTTTAGTTTCTGCTAAGCGATGTATTAATTTATGTCTATGTTATTTTAATTCCATATTAAGAGTAGAATAACAATTTAGAAATAATTAATTTTGAAATAACTTACTCTCTCTAAAGTGAGCCCTTAAATACAAAAACAAGCTGAAAATAAAATAAAATAAAATAAAATAAGGTATTTTCAACTTATCACCTTTAATATTAACTTACTCCTTCCGTCTAAAATTACTTGACATGCTAGCATAAAAAAATTTATCTTGAAATAATTAGTATATTTAGTACTTCAAGAAATAATCAACCACTTCTCTTAACTATACTCATATTAATTGAAAAAATTCATCTGACAAAGATTAAATAAAGTCATATTAATCAATTTATAGTCCTTGGATATTTCTCCTTAAGAGTTGTGCAAAGAGCAAAAATGTCAAGTAATTTGAGATAGAGAGTCTATATGTTATTTTAAAGCTTTTAAGCATCTAGACATGTGATTTCATCTTATGATTTAAAATCATGAGATGAAATCAACGTCTGAAAATGCGACTATGAGATGAAATTTCGAATTCTCAAAAAAAATTATGATTCAAAACTTCAAATCATGATTTAGCTTTTTAAAATATAAATTTGACGCATAAATTTATATTGTGTAAAAAAAACTCTGACATTTTAAAATTTATAAAAAATTAATGCTCGACATGAAGAAATTATATACCGTGTTAAATAGTTATATTAAAAAAATAACTAGTTACTATTATTATTGTTTGATAGACTTTAGTAAAATTATAATAAAATATTCAGTATATTCTCACTCGATAGCATAAGATATTTTTATGTTTATGAAAAACCTATATTATAACTTAAAAAATTCAAATTAGATGTGAGAATAAAACTTTAGAAACTTCTCCTTCATGCATCATGCCCTTTGAGAATATATAGCAAACATAGTTAAGATTTGAAAGATGTCTAAATTTTATTAAACAAAAATCAAACTGTAGTACTCAAAAAGCCTTCATTTTTTACTCTGATATAAAATCGGCAATATGTTTTGGACTACTAGCTTATATTTTGTGCTATTTATTACTCTCGAATGAGTAATAACCCAACACATTGTATTATACTACTACTTATTCCTTGAAAGAACCCCTGATGACAACGCATATGCCGGAGAAAGGTAATGACTACTAGAAGAGGCAAGTGCACCACAGCTCCAGGGTGGATTTAGGATTTTCAGCGAGGTGGCTCAATAGTACATATACGAACTAGTCGAAGAGGGTTCAACCTCTACTATTTATACATAAAAAATTTTATTATCATGTAAAAATAGTATAATTTTCTGATGAAGTGGGTTCGAATGAACCCTCGAAACCCTATGTAGATCCGGCACTGCACAGCTCTCAACTATATCACAGACAAAAGGCAACCTGCATAGCTCGAATTTCGAAAGACGAAAAGAAAATGAAGGACTAGCAGGCACTCACAAGTCCGACAATTTGACAAATACAACTCAAAAATCTAAATAAATAAACCTATTACAAATACACATTCAAGTTGATCTACCCAATTAAACCTGATCGAGTGTGCATGTGAACAGAAAAATGAGAGTAGAGCTTAGAGTTGAAGAAAAATGACTATTTGAGAACTGGTCAATAGCCGTTTAGATAGGATATAAAAAAATAATTTTTTAAATTGACTCATTAAAAAATTTAATGAAGTAGATGAATGTTTGAATAGAAGTGATGAAATTAAAAAAAAAATTATTGATGTATTTAATAAATAAGTAATTTTAAATACTTTTTCATTGTTAAAATAACTTAAATGTACTTAAAATGGTTAACACCATAAATAAGGTAAATTATTTATAATTTTTAATTCTAAAATAAAAATTTTAAAAAAATTTACGATATAATGATGGATTCGGTGAAAACAAAGGAGAAAAATAAAGAGAAGCGGCAAAGTGAAAAAAAAAAAAATCATATATTCAAGCGCTACAAGTTCAGGGTATTATTGGAATTAGAGAAAAATATAATGAATAAAAAGGTAAATGTTTTGATCAAATCTAAAAGAACTAATCTAAAAAGTCAAAACCTAAAAGGTATCAAGCTTCTCACTTTTATTTTTTCTTAAATCAGTTTTAAATTTTTTTAACCACTTTTTAATTTTATCAAATACCTAAAAAAGTTTAAAAAGAAATTAAAAATTAATTTAACCAGATTTTAATCCAATTCAATTGGGCTCTAAGTGTTGCTTGGGAATTGTAATGTTTATTCTCAACTTACCTTTATTATTTTGTATAAATAACATAAATACCAACTTTTTAAAAGTAATTATACTCTCTCCCACTTTTTTAATTACTTTACTCTCTCCTTATTAATATACATAACATAGCCGACATACACATAACATTCTGTGTATATGTAAAATTTTTGTAATATGTTTAGGGAGTTGAAATTTTTTGTAATATTGAAAACATAAGTTGTGTATTTATGTAAATTTTAGTTTAGCTTATAAATTATTTTAAAAAATCAATTCAAACACCTTTTAAGTATTGTCAAAATAGCCTTATATTTTCATTTTTTTGTTTTGTGTGTTAGGTTTTCATTAATGGTGCGTGAAGTTTTTTTTTTTAAATATATATATATAAAGAGTTTATTACACTATCGATGAGTTCTGACTTTTTAAATTAAAAATGAATGAAATATGTTATGATATTACACATGTCGAAGTTTACTCGAATTTAGTTGGCAATTAGATATGTAATTTTATCTCGCAATTGAAATCATGAGATGAAAATACAATCAAAAAATGAAATTACAACTTCTCAGAAATAATAATTTAAAATTTAAAATTATGATTTAACTTTTATTAATCCAAATTTACTCATAATTTTAATAATTTTATATTTTAGATATAAAAAAAAAATATCATTCTAAATTTTATTAATACTCGGCGTGAAATGATTATACGTATCACATGAAAAAATTATAATTAAAGAATAAGTAGTTACGTCTTTATGAAATTATGTATACTTCAAAATTTATCATTGCAAATACTATTTATTCATAAAAAAAAACATGTTGATATATAATGATTTACTAAATATGTTATGATATTACACATGTCGAAGTTTACTCGAATTCAGTTGGCAATTAGATATGTAATTTTATCTCGCGATTGAAATCATGAGATGAAAATACAATCAAAAAATGAAATTACAAATTCTCAGAAATAATAATTTAAAATTTTAAATTATGATTTAACTTTTATTAATCCAAATTTACTCATAATTTTATATTTTAGATATAAAAAAAAAATACATCATTCTAAATTTTATTAATACTCGGCGTGAAATAATTATATGTATCACATGAAAAAATTATAATTAAAGAATAAGTAGTTACGTCTTTATGAAATTATGTATACTTCAAAATTTATCATTGCAAATAATATTTATTCATAAAAGAAAAAACATGTTGATATATAATGATTTACTAAATAAAATTCCAAAAGATAAGTACACGCCCAGTGGGACTCGAACCCACAATCGCTTGATTAGAAGTCAAGCGCCTTATCCATTAGGCCATGGGCGCTAGTTGATATCTTTAAGTTTTAGTATTGACTAAAACTCAAATGTAGTCCTCAAGAGGCCATCGTTTTCTCTCAGACAAGTAGTACAAAACATAATGCCTATTTTCACAATATCTGCAAATCCCCAATAATGGATCTCTTACAATCCTACGCCGACGATGAAATCGCCGAATCGCCGCCACAAAACCCTAATCCCCAATCTTCCGACCAAAACCCTTCGCCGGATTCTTCCCCGATCCGCATACTTCCTTCTAAATCCGCCGCCCCTAAAGTCGACGACACCATGCTAGCCCTAACTGTCGCCGGAGGCGCTGCTAGAGCTCAATCCAAACCCCTTGACCCAACCCAACACCTCGTCGGATTCAACCCGACTTATGAACAGCTCTGGGCACCAATTTATGGTCCAGCTCACCCTTATGCTAAGGACGGGTTAGCTCAAGGACTCAGAAATCACAAGCTAGGGTTTGTAGAGGACGCATCAATTGAGCCGTTTGTATTCGATGAGCAGTATAATACTTTTCAGAAGTATGGGTACGCTGTTGATCCCTCGGAAAATAGTTACATTGGTGATTTGGAAAAAATGAAGGAATGTGATGCGATTTCTGTGTATAACATACCACAACATGAACAGAAGAAGAGGAAATTAGAGAAAAAGAAGGAAAAAATGGAGGAGGAAGGTGATGAGCAGGATGTGGATATGTCGGAAGTCGAAAATCCGTCGACAGATACGTGGTTGATGAGGAACAGGAAGAGTCCATGGGCTGGAAAGAAACAAGGGTTGCAAGAGGAATTAACTGAGGAACAGAAAAAGTATGCTGAAGAGTATGCTAAGAAGAAGGGTGAAGAAAAGGGCGGTGATAGAGAAAAGGCGGAGCCTATGGCTGAAAAGAGTACATTTCATGGTAAAGAGGAAAGGGATTATCAGGGAAGGTCGTGGATCGCGCCACCGAAGGATGCAAAGGCTGCTAATGATCATTGTTATATACCAAAGAGATTGATTCATACATGGAGTGGACACACGAAAGGGGTTTCAGCTATTAGGTTTTTCCCTAAGCATGGTCATTTGATTTTGTCAGCTGGAATGGATACAAAGGTAAAGATTTGGGATGTTCACAATTCCGGTAAATGTATGAGGACTTACATGGGACATTCAAAGGCAGTGAGGGATATTTGGTTTAGCAATGACGGGTCGAAGTTTTTGACGGCTGGGTATGATAAGTACATTAAGTATTGGGATACAGAAACAGGACAAGTAATTCAAACGTTCACAACGGGTAAGATACCGTATGTGGTGAGGCTTAACCCTGATGAGGATAAGCAGAATGTACTTTTGGCTGGTATGAGTGATAAGAAGATTGTGCAGTGGGATATAAACAGTGGACAGATTACACAAGAGTATGATCAACATCTGGGGGCTGTTAATACAATTACCTTTGTGGATAATAATAGGAGGTTTGTGACCTCTAGTGATGATAAATCACTACGTGTTTGGGAATATGGTATTCCAGTTGTTATTAAGTATATAAGTGAACCCCATATGCATTCCATGCCATCTATTTCGCCCCATCCCAATGGGAACTGGATTGCAGCACAAAGTTTGGATAACCAGATTCTTATCTATAGTACGCGAGAGAGATTTCAGCTGAATAAAAAGAAAAGATTTGCCGGGCACATTGTCGCTGGTTATGCTTGCCAGGTCAATTTCTCACCTGATGGACGGTTTGTCTTGTCAGGAGATGGTGAAGGTAGATGCTGGTTTTGGGATTGGAAATCGTGTAAGGTCTTCAGAACTCTCAAGTGCCATGAAGGGGTCTGTATTGGTGCAGAGTGGCATCCTCTGGAACAAAGTAAAGTTGCTACTTGTGGTTGGGATGGTTTGATCAAGTACTGGTAAGCTTTATGTTCCTTGCTTTAATAATTATGTTTATGTAGGTTGATATTTTATTGCTTTGTCCTGTCGTAGAATTTTAGTTGTAAAAGTAGTTATGCCGTGGATAGTGATAAATGCTCTCCATTTATATACACATATCTGATACCATATTTAGGATTCAATTAGCTTTGGTGATGTGAAACTTAATTGTGTAGTAGAATTGCGACTCGTACCTTGATCCACCGATGAGGTACTCTCATCACCCTCATAAATGAAGCCTTCTCAAATCCAAAGTGACCATTTTGAAATGAGACATGTAACGTTGTTGAAAGCGCTTAATCAGTGAAACTAGGTGCAGTTATGTTCCAGTATGGTTGGATTCTATTCAACAGCCCGAGGACTTGGGGACTCTCCCTCATCTAAAAAGGATCGGCAATTGAGAGAGAATAGGGTGATAGTGACAGACATGGAAACTGAAATAGATTAAAAGATTACTTTCATATAGGAGAGAGAAAAGCTGCTTAGATAGGGTGATAGCCCGATTTTTACTATTTATACTTTCCGGCGTTTGTTTTGTATTGAGGTATACAATAGAAGTGAGTAAAAGTAGCTAACAGAAGGGAGGGATTGCTGTTTTTTATTAGTGAGGCCAAGCCACTTTCAATTTGTTAAATCTAGTGGGGTAGGTCTTTAAAAAGTAGGCAGTTTGTATCTTTCTATGACCCCCAGAATAAGAAGTAGGAGAATAGGCAGAGGAAGAGCTCTTGGAGTCTACCCAGATGCGTTTCTTCATTCATCCATTTAGGCTCGGCTAGGAACACGTGGATCTAGGGAACTTGGCTTGGGAACAACTTCTTACTAGTAGGAGCTAATCATAGCAAAAGAGTCCAATATCTGATATAGAGCTCGGATTTTTCACCTTCCAGACTTGTTTCCAAAAGACCACACTTCAGTGATACTACTGCTGTAAAGATTAGAATAGCATGATTTGACAGAAAAAACCCCATTTTTACGGTTACTCCATGCCGATATGGCTTTTCAGAAGAAAATCGAGAATCAATGTCAATTGTCCAATAAGGAACTTAGCTCATTTGCCTCCTCATCTAGGATATTCCTTCCAAATGCTAAACTCCTAGAGTTCCATTGCCAACAGTTCATGATTGACGCTTGGGTATGTTCAGTTAATTGGTAGGGTCCTGGAAAATCTTTCTGCAAAATGCAGTTTCCCAGCCATTTATAATTTATTGTCCCAAAATTTTATATATTCTCCATTCTCAACCATGAAATGACTCTGTTTGCTGAAGACTTCCCACAACTTTCTTGTGTGTGTTGCGCTGAAGTGCAAGGGACCTTGGTATGCCATTGATTTAGCTCTCCACGTTTACCTTAATTATCTGCCTCAAAAGTGATTCTTCTTCACATAAAGGTAACTTACAACGTGAAAAAACAAAAAAAAACTAGGTAAATTTTATGAGAAAGTTCCCTTCTATAGTTTGTTTGTGAGATCGACTGTCAGTTTCTGTAAGTTGTCTCCTCTTGGCAATCCCTTGAGAGATGGTAAATTGCAACTTATTATCAACAAGAGAGGGTTAAAGCACTTCCACTCCTGCTGTTTTGCCGTCATTACTGTTTATCTGTTATTGGGATGAATAACGTCTAATTTTATTTATTTATTTTCATATTTCTTTTGGGTGTGTGTTTAAATCAGTGGAGAGATGTCTCATCCAGAATATCAATTAGATCTATCGTTCTCTTGTTCTGGAGGGTAATTTTATTTTCAATTCACGTCTCTTATTGTGTTGCCTCTTATTTGTACATGTGTGCTTATATTTTGAGGCAGATTCTCCTTTCTTATTCCTGGTGTTTAATAGACATACAAACCTCATCTCTGGTGTTTGCAGGGACTAGTTTTTGTGCCAGGTGCATTAATTGCAAGGGCAACTTTTCAATGTCGGTTGGCTAGAGGAATCAAGACTCTTATATGCATTGGGTGGTCAACTCGTCTGGACACATTGGCTAGAATGACCAAGCTATGAATGCATTTGTTGGTCAGTGCTAGTCTTTAGCTCTGTAAAACAGGTTTTCTTCTCAGATGGTTTTCTTTGGTTGAGATTGTACCAATAGTTACTAACAGAGGGACATGTAACTTTAGTCACATTACGATATTCCATAAATTCCCCTCTCAATGTTTCATGGACGAAGGAATTTCATGTATATCGTTTTCATTATTTAACCTTTTTTCCCGCCATGGCCTTCCAACATGGATCGTGTTTTAAGGAAATAGAAGATGCAGTTTTTCTTTCACTCTTTTTTTTATGATTCGGTAAAGATATCCGGTGTTCTATATTTCACCTTTGTTTTTTCAGATTTTGCAACGTACTTTAGCTGTGCATTTTATCTTTTTTGTTCTTCCTTGCATTTACGCTTCTGCGCTTTTAACTGCAATTTGCTAAACTTATAACTGGGATCTCTTTTGTCATTTCTTTTGGTTGATAAGTTCTCAATTTCATAGGCGGTCTAACATTTGAGAATGCTCTCAGCCAATGTCCCCCAATGCAAACTGGTAAAACATTACACAGTTCCAGGGAAGAAATAATCTGGAGAAGCTGCCGTTTATGTACTTACAAAGTAATACTCAAGCTTTTTGCAGGTCTCACTCTCGTGAAGAAAAATTACCGATGCACCTACAAGAAGTTCAACCACAAAAGAGTAAAAGGATGTTTGTCAGATAGTGATAGAAATTCTATCTTAAGATGAGCATGCTTCCTATCTCTCTGATCTGGATCAACAGGTTACCCAACAATAAACTGCATTACACACTAATGAAAAAGCAGAGAGGAAAAGTGTCTATTCACACTAATGTCTTGTGCATCAACTTAGTCATCCTTTTTCAGTTTCAACTTTGCTTCGACATCGCCACTGTAAGGGGCCACGTGGTATGCATATTGCTGCATAACAGAAAAGAAAACCATCTCCACACAAATTAAAACGTTCTGAATGGCTTCCTGAAGGTGCTCCACATCCAACCAAAAATGGTGAGATTTGATAACGCCCATCGCGACTAGAATTTTAACCACCAGCCCCTGCAAAATTCGGATATGAATAGTGTATTGCATCAGTGGTGGTAATAACATATTTCAATCAAGTAAAACATCGAACAGAGAGAAGCTTCCTTGCAGAAACAAGACAACGAAAGTTGAAAGAAATTCAATAGTAATGGCATGCACGTCAAAGAGGACGTTAACAAGATTCAATTTTTTTGTTTTTCTATCTTTTGCTTGATGACTTGCTGGCTAGCAGGCTCTCTTTCTACTTTTGGTAACCTAAAAAAATCCACGATAGCGAGTGGCTAATGATTTAAAACTCAGTGGATAACGAATCTTCCCTCTACCCTTCTCTCCTTAAATACTTGGTTGTTTTGTTTGTCTGTAGCAGGGTTTGAACTCAAGAGCTGATCTTAACCTTTACATCACGTTGCGCTGCGGCACTAACAGGATCCACTTCTATTATCCTAAAATCAGTTCATTACAATGATTCCATGTCTCAAACTCAGACAACGGGGATCCACCCAGCAATCAAACCTTAGAGGAGATGACTGGTAAAAGAAAAACAGTTACCCACTCCTAATGACATAACCTTTTATAGGAGGGAGGAGGCAGACATGTTAAAAGACCTTTAATTTTCAATTGTTTGAACAGATGAATGTGACAGCCCAAGCCTAGAACCCATCTGTCAGCCTTTACGTCTAAATTTGATATCTTCTTGTTGAAATAATGAAACCAAGTCCTCTATATAGAAATCATTTTCCCAAACTACAAATAAACCTAGAAGTACAGAGATAGTACAGGTTTGGTTCCATTACAGGTTTGCCCACACACATGTAGAAGCAAATGACTCCAAAAATCAGAAGAAAAAAAAGGGTTAAATTAAAAAGAAAAATAGAAGTCGCAGAAGAGGAAGAGTTTTAAATTCAAGAAGAAAAGTAGATTACAACGAAGATGAATATATGAAATATAGGCAAAGAAAAATCTTAGTAGTAAACTACGAAGTGAACCTATATTTTCCAGTTCCTTTTTATTCTAATCCTTTTGGATCAAATTCAGTGAATCCCAAGAGAGTTCACAAAACGCGCATTTATGCAAAGTGCATCGTCGTTTCATCCACAAACCAGCAACCACTCACTTCATAGAAGAGTCAATGATTCGCATACTTGGAAGAAAAAAAAATTAAAAAGAAAAAATAGAAAAAGAAGCTGTAGAAGAGAAAGTTTTACATATTCAAGAAGAATAGAAGAGAACAACGAAAATGAATTGATAAAGTATAAGCAAAGAAAAATGTTAGTAGTAAAATAGAATTGATGAAGCATAGGAGAAGAAAAATCTTAGTAGTCAAATACCAAGTGATCTTATTTTTTCCCTTTGTTTTCACCTTTTCTCATCCTTTTTGATCAAATTGAATGAATCAACAGAGTTGGCAAACCAGACATTTCTGCAAACTGAAACATTTCACCCACGAACCTATTAGGATTTGTCCTGAATTTCCTACCTTACTTGGATTCTATCATAATTGTGTTAAGGATTTCTTAGTGAAAAAGGTTTCCTAGTAGGAAAAGATCTCCTTCCTATTAGATTTCTATTAGGTTTATAGAATTTTGTAACTCTATAAACAGAAGATCTCTCTTCTCAAGTCATAACACAATAGATGTAGTCGTTTAATAGTTTTGTTTAGGAGAAATTTTCTCTCAATTAGTTTTTATGATTTTTTATTTAGGTTTTTTAATATGTAGGCCAATTGGCCAAATCATATTAATAGTATTATGTTTTAGTATGTCTTTTTGTCATCTTGTTTATCGGCTCAAATAACTTGCAACTATCAATGCCCTCTCGATTTCGAACCCAATATATTAAATGACACACATACTTGG
>NC_061112.1:130575691-130611545 GCF_002878395.1 Capsicum annuum | reverse complement strand
GGGGATGGAGTTTCCTTGACTCCTAAAATTCTTCAAAATGATACTAATATAAAGTAAACGCTAAAGGAGGAAAGTGCAATAGTGGTTGGATCCAAGTACAATGGTTACCAACAACAGCATACCCAATGTAATCCCACAAGTGAGGTCAGGGGATGGTACGATGTACACAGACCTTACCCCTACCTTTTGTGGGGGTAGGGAGGCTGTTTCGATACACCCTCGGCTCAAAAGATACGTTATTGAAGCAGGGTTATCAATTATAAATACATGAATGCATTATCATCTAGCATATATTAAGAGGAAAGCTAAAACATAAGTATAATCACACCTGAAATAGAGTCATCGGAAAGGAATGATGAATTTCCCTCCCTTTGATTTCATCAGGCACAATGTTTTTGCTGATGGATATATTCAAATAACTATACATCAAAGCCAAAAATTTGGCAATTGCCTGCAAATAAAACAACATCAAATACCAGACAAGAAGCTAGAAACTTTTCTTTTCTTTTAAACTAGAAAGTCAATCACACGACCGATAACTCACCACAGCCTCATAGCATTCTTTAACCGAGTCTAGAAACATGAAAAATGCTTTGCTTCCACGAATATCTAACAAACCGACAAACGAGTCAATGGCATAAAGGGGAGCCATAATTATAATCATGATTATTGCCTTTTGCTCCTTTGGATTTTTCCAGTAGAAAAGGTGTTGTGACAAGAGCTGTATGGTGAAATGCATCGAAAGCAAAGCAGAAAATCCTGATCCCACCATAGTGAGTTGTGCACGGTCCATATTAGCAAAGTCCATATTTTACCAGGTCTTGCAAGAACTCAGAGCTCCTCCTGCAAATAAAACAAGTGTGCACCAATTTCTCAATTATCCCATATAGTGACTGGTGTTAGAAACATACACTGTTAGAGCATTTTTCAAGAACCACAAACAAATTTATCAACTTTATTAGCATACAACTCAAAACTGACAAAACCTAAGCTTGATACCAATCCACTAATTTGATTTAAATATTAAGGGACACATTATCAAAAATCAAGAAAAGATAGTATTTTTGAAACAACCCAAACCAATACATAGCCAATTGAATAAATACAAAACCCCAAATCCAAGAAATACCCATATCCTTTTTGACAAGAAAGTGATAGAAAAATCAAGATCCAGAAAAACCAAATAAGAGGGAAGAAGAAGATGGTGGAGAATTTATTATCAAGCAAACATGATTGTAATTATGGAGTGACATTGCACACTTACAGTGAATCAATCAAAGATTATTGACCACAAATTCGTAAGAGAGAGGAGTATTGTGAATCTACTATTGTATCATCTGTTTTCTAAATTAGTCTTCTAAGATTTTTCAACTTTCCATCAAATAACTTATTTTATGAAATAACGAAACTAATTTTTGTCAAAACAAAAAAATGTGAGAAATAATAATCCAGCATATGAATTAGTGACGTTCAGTAATAAAATAAATGAACATAACACAAATTTTATCAAGTTACCAATAAGTGTTTTGTACAAAAATTTAGCAGATTTTTTTTTTAAAAAAAAAATAAAAAATTGTGGTGTTTGAATTAATTTACGCACACTTCGACTATTTGTCTTTTCAATTAATATTTTTTTTAAATCATGTTGTTCGGATTAGTTTTCACGCACCTCATTAAATTCACGGATACCTACCACCTCCCACCAACAACAAATATTAGGTCTGTGTCTCTGTCCATCAAAGCTCGAACGAATGAAAAGAATGCCTGGTATTTTCATCGCACCTAAATTGATCATTAGGCCACGCCCTTCTATGCCGCTTTCATTTTACCTTTTAACTATTAAAGTTAACTTATACTACTTTTTAACTGTAAAATTGAAATAGATGTAAAATTGCACTAGTTGTTATAATAACTTGAAATAGATGTCAAGTATCCTAGCATTAGCACGATGTGTAAAATTGCGAATTTACATATTTGGCCCCACATTTTGTCTGATTCAATCTACCATGTAGCTTCACATTTCTCTTTGTTTCATGTTTTGTAGTCTAGCTCTTGAAATTTACAGACTTAAACAAATACTGGGACATCACTTGCATACAATCTTGGTAATACATAGTGATCATCACCTCAGTGACTCCAAAGTTAACGTCCAAAATGTTGGTGAGAAAACTAATAAAGATTCACCTTTTCTCAGTAACAACAACTACTAAGGACAAAATATCCTTACAACAATTATTGGTCCAAAAATTATCATTGGATGTTATAAAGTCAGTGCTCTATTCTTGTTTTTGTGAGCATACGGCTGAGCTATGGAAAGAAAGAACATGTTACTGATAACAGTTTTATCTATGGTTTTAGTTTTTGAAAGAGGGGCTTCAACAACAGTAACTTATGATCACAAGGCATTGGTTATTGATGGAGAGAGGAGAATTTTGCAATCAGGATCAGTACATTATCCAAGAACTACACCTGAAGTGAGTGTTTTCTTCTTATATTATGCTATACATTCCTATATGGCAATGTGGGGTCTTTTCTTTTCTTCTTGTTTTACAGTTTTCTGGTTGAATGTAGATATGGCCAGAGATATTTAGAAAGGCTAAGGAAGGAGGATTGGACGTGATAGAGAGTTATGTTTTCTGGAATTATCACGAACCTGTCAAAGGAGAGGTATGAAGTCTTTTTCAATATTGATAAACAACTGATGACTTGTGTTTTAAGTGTTAACTGTGAGTTTGATTGCTCTCCTTTACGATGCCCACTAATTGGTATTTTAGCATGCTTCAGTTGTGCTTCGAAGTTTCATATAATATTATACAGAGATGAGCTTAAATGGAGCGCTATGGACAGTGAGGATTCAAATAGTTGACTCCAACGTAACTTGCTTGGGGTTTGTTGTTACTATTGTTAATTTCTCCTCTCGAAAAGTAATTATCACTTCTTACTACTACTGCAGTATTACTTCAAGGGCAGGTTTGACCTTGTACGGTTTGTGAAGACAGTACAAGAAGCTGGCCTATACGTACATCTCCGAATTGGTCCATATGCCTGTGCTGAATGGAACTACGGGTTAGTTCATCACAACAAACTTCATCTTTCTTGGTTCAATACTGACAGTGATAATAGCTAAAGACTTAATATCTCCGTTCTGTTCGCTAAACAGGGGCTTTCCTATGTGGCTACATTTTATCCCTGGAATACAGTTTCGAACATCAAATGAACTTTTTAAGGAAAGTGTTGACCAGTAATCATGTTTTGCTTTGAAGAACAATTTTCTAAAGATACCATGTCTTCTTTTTGATTTTCTTGTTTCTTTTCAATTTTTCGCTCCTACTAGATGTTCAATAGTTGAAGAAACCTGTGTCGTTTTCAATGCAGAATGAAATGAAGCTCTTTCTTGCCAAAATTGTTAATCTTATGAAGGATGAGAAACTCTTCGCTACACAAGGAGGTCCAATTATTCTCGCTCAGGTTGTTTAATCCTCTCTTGTTTTTTGATAGTTTACCATGTTACCTATTCTTGTTACTTTGAATGTATTACACTATTTTCCAATTTTATTATAATGGATATCTTTGTGGTATTTTAGATCTTCTTCTCGGATTGTACACACTTATTATTTGATAGTTCACCATCATCACTCTTTTTGTGTTGATTAGTGATCTATCCACTTAACAGGTAGAAAATGAGTATGGAAATGTTGAGTGGGCTTATGGAGTAAGCGGAAAGCTATATGTGAAATGGGCTGCAGAAACTGCTGTTAATCTTAATACGACTGTCCCTTGGGTGATGTGCGCGCAAGAAGATGCACCTGATTCAGTTGTAAGTGTTTATGCTATTCATGATGGCTTATTCCATCTACTACTTACTGTTCATTCCTCGACAATCTGTACCATTTTCGGTATATCAGAAGCATGTTTGTTAGCTATTGGATATTAGTTTGTTACAAGATGCAGTATCTCAAGACCCTTTTGAACTACCTACCTGCTGATATTAGTTCTGCATAAAAGATCCGAGTGTAACTTCCTGTTGATGCACCATAGTTTTGCTTCTTAAGCCAACAGTGAAAAGGACACGTATAATGTGGAGTGATAACTGCAAACATGTTGATTATGCAGATAAACACATGTAATGGATTCTACTGTGATCGCTTCACTCCAAATTCCCCATCCAAGCCAAAGATGTGGACAGAAAACTACGTTGGATGGTAAATCTTCCACCTTTTTATTATCCTCAGGAACTGTCTCCTCACGTTGTTTTTTCCTTGTGACTTGAAGTTTGAAATTTTGAAGGTGTGTTTTGTGTTGCAGGTTCCTTGCATTTGGTTATCCTGTTCCTTATCGACCTGTTGAAGACTTAGCTTTTGCTGTTGCACGGTTTTTTGAAACTGGTGGTACATTTCAAAATTATTACATGGTAAATGCATGTTAATATTCACATGTTGTTTTGATCTTGTTACTTTTGGGATTTAATTCTGCTATCTATTTATTTAGTATTTTGGTGGCACCAATTTTGGACGAACAGCAGGAGGCCCTCTAGTAGCAACAAGCTATGACTACGATGCCCCCATAGATGAGTATGGTATGACATCCTAAATAAGTAAAATTCCCTCTGAATTCCAAGCCCAATTGGACATCTGCTGTCTGTCACTAATTAAAACATTCCTTAAGGCACCTCCTGAAGCAGTTTTTTGAAGGTTCTTACTCTAATCTAATCGAACGTACTTGATACAGGATTCATAAGTCAGCCAAAGTGGGGCCACCTGCGCGACTTGCACAAGGCGATAAAACACTGTGAAGAGTTTTTGGTCAGTGCAGATCCAACTCATTTGTCCCTCGGTCCGAAACTTGAGGTAAACGACATATAGTGAGATGTCTTCCAGATTTCAGCTGTTTAACAGATTAATGTCACTTATTCTATTAATTTTGACACATCAGAAATGTCTAACAGGCACATGTATATTACAAAACCTCCAATGACTGTGCAGCCTTCCTTGCTAACTATGGTAACAATTCAGATGCAAATGTTACATTTAATGGAAAGTCATATTTTCTTCCTGCTTGGTCTGTTAGCATTCTCCCAGACTGTAAGAATGTCATATTCAACACGGCCAAGGTACTGCAGTCACATACATTATTGTTTCCTATTCGAGTGTTGCATTTTCTCTGTTTGGAGGATCCCCTCTATGATTTTTGGGTGCTATTGTTGCAACACACAAGCAATGATAGATTTGCATAGTTAAACTTCACCCGCCATCTGTTCCACTAGAATATCTAAAAAAAAATATAATATGAAACTATGAAAGAATAACTCATTCCTAAGAAACTTTGCTAAAGTCTCTTTTGCCTCAATTTTTGCTACTGATATCTAGCAAAATTTTTTGCCTTACTCATAATGAGAAAAGGTTGTTTCACAAAAAACGACAGGAAGTACAGCATTTAAACACAGCACAGTTGCAGTTAATTCTCTCGAGTCAGATCCTTGGGGCTGGTACAAAGAAAAAGTTGGTATCGGGAATAATCATTCCTTTGCAGCACACCGCTTACTAGAGCAGATAAATACAACAAAGGATACTAGTGATTTCCTTTGGTATACCACATGGTAAGTTATTTTTCCTTCACTTGTCGTTGTTATGTTATATTTCTTTTCCTAAGAAGCTGATCTGAAGATGATAATACTTAGCTTCCATGAGAAACTAAAGGGCATACCAATATTCTTCATTTGTAAAGATAAAATTGGTTATCTTGGTTGAGTGATTTATCTTATTTTGTTTTGTTAAAACATCACCTTGATTCTCTGGTTCAATCATTTGTTCAATATGATAAGCTCTTTACTTCATTGATGTAAGATATCTACGTTGCTTTCTCTTTTTCTTGCCAGTATAAATGTGGAGGAGAACATTCAGAAGAGAAAACCAAAAGAACTGCAGTTAATTATTGGAAGTTTAGGACATGCAGCTCTTGTTTTTGTAAACAAGAAACCAGTGGGTAACTATCTCATCTAATGTCTACTACTTCAACCGTGCTTACTAACTTAGAAATTTCTAGTGGATCTTACTAGCAACATAAAAGTGTATTTTTCTGATAGATTAAGCTTTTGGACGAGGCAGTTCATACAACTCGACATGCTATTAGAACAAAAAGTCCTAGTTCAGATCTCATCACTACCACTCTTTATAAGAAACTTATCACATGATAGACCGGTGAAAAGAAAAAATTCAGTGTCCTCTATATGATAGATTAAGCTCTGGATGAGGCGGTTCACAAAACTTAACGGAGACAAGAGGAAGACTAAAATGCTTCAATATTTACCTTCAACATTCCCTTAAAACTAATTAGCTAACTGAACTGACATCTCATTTGGTGCCTTCTTTAGGATTTGGCTATGGTAATCACGATGATGCAAGCTTTACGCTAAGTAAAAAAATCCATCTTAAGCAAGGAAACAATACAGTGGACATATTGAGCATGATGGTTGGTTTGCAGGTAAGTCTTATCTCAGTAAATAGCCTTTTCCAATGCTTTGCATGTTGAAGCACATATTGTTGAAGTTATTTCAATCATGAATGTTATTGCTTCCACTTTTATTAAATTGTTTCTTACTTATTTATCATGTAATTCTCCAGAACTATGGACCGTGGTTTGACATCTCTGGAGCAGGGGTATTTTCTGTTATTTTCAGTGATTTGAAGAATTCCAAGAATTTTTCTTCTACAGAATGGATCTACCAGGTTCTTGATGTGACAAACAAATCATTTTTATTACGTCCAAGCCACGAAGTCTTTATTTTTTTTTCAATTTAAATATGATTTTACCCTCCTAAGTCCTAACTATAAAATTGAGAGTATAAGTAATAAAGATATGTAATAGTGGCTCAGATGTATCTTCTAACAAGAATATTAGATGTGGAAAGGCATAAAAGCAGCATAGCTATTGGTATAAAATATCCACCAAATGCATGTCAAAAAAGTATCCTCAATGTGATTATCACTTAGGAACACTTGAAGTGCAGTACAAACAGTTTCATTTTACAGGAAGAAACTGTTATGAACTGAAGCAGTCAGATGATTGTAATTGAAAGAGCTGTTTTATTTAGCTTCAAGCAATCAGAATAAATAGAGTAGCAGTACAACTGAAACAGAAAAATGACTGCTGAAAAAACTGCATAATGCCTAGAAAATAGGAATAACTAAACTAGGATAATGACTAAAAATAAACTGCTATCCTAAAAATCTGTTGAGGTCTTTTGACCCATTCCTAACAGCTACTGAAACACAGTAACATCTCCTCCTGGATCAGGAGCTGCAAATTCCCAGCTTTTCTCTAAGAAACTCGAACCTGCTAACATGAAATGACTTGGTAAAAATGTCCGCTACTTGATTATCTGATTTGCAATAGAGTAAAACCACTTAACCGTTCTTCCGCACTTCCCTCAAAAAATAAAACTTGATGTTGAAGTGCTTGGTCCTTCCATGAAACACGGGATCTTTGGATATGGCTATGGCAGTTTGATTATCCACAAAGATCGCAGTGCTTTCTTCTTGCTCCAGCTGCACATCAATCAAAATTTTCCTGAGCCATATTGCTTGATTAACAGTAACTGTTGCTGCTATGAATTCTGCTTCAGCTGTTGACTATGCTACTGTTTCCTGTTTCTTTGAGCACCATGAGAAACACCCTGATCCAAAAGTGAAGCAATAACCAGAAGTACTTTTCATATCACCAGTTGAGCCGCCCCAATCACTATCAGAATATCCAGAGTTTAAAGTTCTGACTTTTGCCAAATTTGATACCATAGGCTAGAGTTCCTTTAAGATACCTAACCACTCTTTTGGCAGCTATCATGTGCAACTCACTTGCACAATTTAAAAATCTGGATAAAACACTCACAGGAAACAAAATGTCAGGCCTTGTTGTCGCAAGATACATCAAGCATCCAATTAAGCTTCGATATGCTCCTTCATCAACTAGCTCAGCTCCATCATCCTTTTTCAGCTTTTCTTTTTGATTCATCGGAGTACTCACACTCTTGCATTCTTCCATCCTAAATCTTTTAAAAATCTCCTTCATGTATTTCTTTTGACAAATAAAGACTTCATTTCGAGTTTTCTTGATCTCCATTCCCAGAAAATAAGTCATCTCGCCAAGATCTGTCATCTCAAAGACTTTCATCATCTCCTCCTTGAATTCTTCAATCAAAGTTATATTATTTCCTATTACAAGTAAATCATCGACATATAGAGAAATAATAATGATGTTAGAGCCAACTTTCTTGACATAAAGAGTTGATTCACTTAAGCTTTTTTCAAAGCCTAGGTCTAGCAAATAGTTATCCATTCGCCTATACCAAGCTCTAGGAGCTTGCTATAGCCCGTTTAAAGCTTTCTTAATAGATAAACCATATCTTCATGTCCTGGTACACTAAACCCTTCTGGCTACTCAACATAAATTTCTTCCTGCAGCACACCATTCAAGAAGGCAGACTCACGTCCATTTGAAAAATCTTCCAACTTTTTTGTGCTGCTATAGCCAAAAGCATTCGAATTGTATCCAATCTAGCTACTGGGGAAAACATATCAGAAAAATTTACCCCCCAAACTTGTGTGTAGCCTTTCACCACCAATCTAGCTTTGTGCTTGTTTATCGAGCCGTTAGGATTGAACTTGGTTCGAAAAATCCATTTAACTCCAATCACTTTTCTATCTTGCGGTCTTTCCACTAGCTTCCAAGTTTGGTTCTTTTCTATCATGGCCAACTCCTCCTTCATTGCATCTATCCATTTTTGATCAATTTTTGCTTCCTCGTATCTTGCAGGTTCAAAAACAGCAACATTGCATCTTTGATAAATATCAGAGAGTGACCTTGTTCCCCTAATAGGTTAATCATCCACCGATTCATCATAATCAAGCTTTGAATCATCATGTTTAACTCGAGACTCCTCATTCCAGTCCCATTGCTCATCTTCAAGGAATTGAACATCTCTACTTAGCACAATGTTGCCTGATTGAGGTTGAAAGATCCTATAAACTTTAGAAATCGAACTGTAGCCAATGAAAACCCCCGGTTCAGTCTTCTCATCAAGCTTATCTTTTTTGACCTGCGGAAAATAAGAAAAACACATACATCCAAATATTTTGAGATTTTTTACAGTAGGTTTAACACCATACCAAGCCTCAAAAGGAGTCTTCTTTTCCACTGCCCTTGTTGACAGTCTATTCAACAAGAAAACAGTTGTGTTCGCTGCTTCTGCCTAGAATTTCTTTGGCAGGTTCTTCTCATGCAATAAGCACCTGGTCATCTCCATTATTGTTCTATTCTTTCTCTCACTCACTCCATTTTGCTGTGGAGAATATGAAATAGTGAGCTGGTGCTCTATTCCAGCTTCTTCACAAAAAGAATTGAACCTATCTGATGTATATTCAGTTCCATTATCTGATCTAATGACCTAAATCTTGCAGCGGCTCTGATTTTTTATCCAAGCGTTGAACTTCATGAAAATTCCAGCAACTTCAGACTTAAACTTCATAAAATAAATCCAACACATTCTTGTTAGATCATCAATGAAGATAATATAATACCTGCTGTCATTGAGCGATGGAGTTCTTTGTGGACCACAAGATCGGTATGAATGAGTTGCAACTTCTCTGTAGCTCTCCATGTGAAACTTTTAAATGGAAACCTAATCTGCTTGCCAAGCAAACAAGCTTTACATCTTGAGAGATGCTCCTCCAAATTTGGTAAACCACTTACCATTTTTCTTCTTTGCATAAACAACAAAGCTTTGTGATGAAAATGCCCCAACCTTTTGTGCCACGTTTCCGCAACGGAGGACTGACTTGTAAAAGCTATTTGTTCCTCCACTAATGGATTCAAGGAAAAACTTTTTCCCTGCATTTTGATTCTAAATATTTCCTGACCACTAGGATCGCTGATTAGACACGCCTTGTTTTCAAATAATAATTTGAATCCATTTTCCAGCAGTTGTCCAACACTTAATAAATCTTGATCAATTTCAGGAACAAATAAAACTTCATAAATAAGTTTTGTACCTTTATAACTCTCAATTGCTACTATCCCCTTTCCTGCCGCTGAGACTAATTCTCCATTTCCGATCCTGACTCTTGATTTAACTGATTTGTCAAGTTCTCTAAAAAGTTTTTCATCACTGGTCATGTAGTTCGTACAACCACTATCAATAAGCCAGCTTTCACTTGAACTTTTGCTTGCGTAACAGGTAGCCACAAACAATTGCTCTTCTCGCTCTTGATCTGCAATTTGTGCTTCATTTTGTTGTTGTAAATGCTTCTCTTTGCAGATAATCTCGGCATGACCAAGTTTTTGACACTTTCGGCATTTCATATCAAGCTTTCTCCAACACTTGAAGTGTGGATGATTTCTCCTCCCACAATGTTGACAAGGAGGATATTTGCCTTCTTTGTTGTTAGCGGTGGCAGTAGCATTTTTTCCAGATGTAGCTTTATAGTTTCCATAATTTCCTTTCTTTCCTTTTCCTTTATTACCCTTAACAGCATCTGAACCAAGCTGACCTTTGCTTGCAGGGCTCCCTCGATGGATCCCTCTTGCGTTATCATCCTTCGTTGTTTTTGTGCCTGCAGAGCACTCAATAACTCTGTCAAGCTAAGCCTTGACAGATTTTTAGTATTTTTCAATGAAGCAATAGTTGCCTCATATCTTTCAGGTAAGGTTACAAGAATCTTTTGAACTATTCTATTGTCATTAAGTTCAGTTCTAAGTATCCTTACCTTATTTGCAATCAGAAGCAACCTGTCAGAATAATCCTTAATGGTTTCGGATTCCTTCATTCTCTGCATCTCGAATTCTCTAACCAAGTTCAGTACTTTCGCTCTTCTGATTCTTTCATCTCCCTCGTACTCTTTCTTGAGGAAATCCCAAATTTCTTTGACCGATTTACATATCATTACTCTACTGAAAATGGTGGTAGAAACTGCAGCAAAGAGACATGATTTAGCTTTGGACTTTGTTGTTCTCCTCTCCTTGTGAGCTCTAATCTGAGCCATGGTTGGATTCTCTGGCAAAGGAAGCACTTCATAGTCTTCCTCGACAGCCACCCACAAATCGTAGGCCTCCAAATAAGCCTGCATTTTTACTGCCCATGCTTGATAATTTTCTCCGTCGAAAACTAGCGGAGCCATAGCAGAAAAAGACCCTGCATTCTCCATGGTTTAAATGGTGTTTAGCAGCCACAAATTTGGATAAACACTCAGAAATAAAACACTCACAAGTCTTTCACAAGTCCCTTAAGAAGTAAGGCTCTGATACCAATGTTATGAACTGAAGCAGTCAGATGATTGTAATTGAAAGAGCTGTTTTATTTAGCTTCAAGTAATCAGAATAAATAGAGTAGCAGTACAACTAAAACAGAAAAATGACTGCTGAAAAAATTGCATAATGCCTAGAAAATAGGAACAACAAAACTAGGATAATGACTAAAAATAAACTGCTATCCTAAAAATCTGTTGAGGTTTTTTGACCCATTCCTAACAGCTACTGAAAAACAGTAACAGAAACTCTATATATTTAGCTGGTGATAACTGAGTTCTTCTAACATACTAGTTGAGGTCAGCACTCTGCTGGAATCAAAAGATAAAAAAGGCAATCAATAGTTGGATTAACCTAAAAAACAAGCTTGTCAAGGAAAGAATAAATGTTGGTTGCAGACTTCCCTTTCGTTTTTCCGGACTCTCTTGGGGGTGAGGGTAATTCATTTTCGTCTCTGTAATTTCAGAAGGTTATGACTTTGTTCTTGTAAGACCACAAGGATAACATGAGACTTGGCTTGTTTTCAGGTAGGACTTGAAGGTGAGCATCTTGGACTTGATAAAGTTAGTCTTGAAAATAGCTCGATGTGGATTCAGGGAGATTCTGTCCCAGCAGATCAGAGTTTGATATGGTACAAGGTCTGTAGAATTGCTTATATTTCTGGTTCACTTGTTTTATGTCAACTGTTTATCATTAGGTAGCTTTCAAGGAGTAGAGTGATAGTTGATGCCTATGCTAGTGCTCTCTCTCCATTCCCCACTGCCCATTATCAATCAATAGTCCACTGGGTGAACAATAACTGAAGAAAAGAGAAGGCAACAGAGATCATTAGTTGCTCCTTGCTTGTTGTCCCTTTATTTCCAATTAGAACATACATAATTTGTTACATCTGTTGTGTTCTTGTCTTGATTCTCGATATCTTGTTTCCAGACTAGCTTTTCTCCTCCGGAAGGAAGAGGTCCTGTGTCACTAAATCTGTCCAGTATGGGTAAAGGTCAAGCATGGGTAAATGGGAAGCATGTAGGGAGATACTGGTCTTCTTATCGTTCACCCTCAACTGGCTGTTCAGATAATTGCGACTACAGAGGCACTTATGATTCATGGAAATGTCTGAAGAAATGCGGTCAACCTGCTCAAGTGTTGTGAGTTGATAGAAGTGGCTAGTGCATTTTATTCTTGATCCCTTGGAGTTTCATAATCCTTCTTGCAAAATTCATTTCACTGTGTAATAACCATTAAACCTTCATATAGGTACCATATACCGCGCAGTTGGTTAAAGCCTGGAAAGAACCTGCTTGTACTGCATGAAGAGCTTGGTGGTGACCCTTCAAAAATATCTTTCTCAACGCGATCTGGGCAAAAAATGTGTGCTCATGTATCTGAGTCAGACCCTCCACCTGTTGATACTTGGACGCCAAATAAAGATTTTGCATCTCAAGAACCTTCATTGCGACTGAACTGCGAACAAGGATGGACTATTACTGCAGTTAGCTTTGCTAGCTTTGGAACTCCTACAGGAGATTGTGGAGCATTCATTAAAGGCAGTTGTCATTTGGATGTGTTATCAATAGTTCATCAGGTAATATTACTAGCATTTCTTCATTTTCTTCACATAGTATTAAAGTCAAAACCCATCGATTCCTGTTGTTATGTTTCCTTGTATGGTTTCGATCAATCTTCCCCTCACAAGCTAGATTTTGGCCTCGAGTTAAGCCCAAGGTATATTTATTCACAAGAATATATCACCTATTCCTTATTAGTCGTGTAAGGGCTTCTGAAGGGATGCTCAGACTTTTTCACATACCTCATTCTTTAGTTTAAGGTGTCACCATTTTCGTTATTTGGATCTGAAAATCTCGAACGACTATGCAGGAGTGTGTTGGCAAGTCAGGATGTTCCATTCCTATCACCATGGCTAAATTTGGTGACCCATGTCCTGGAGTACGAAAAAGTCTGGCTGTTGAAGCTTTTTGTAGTGTTTGAATCATTGGATTAGCATGGTTACCTTCTTATCAAACTTTCTGCTTCTAGAGTGTGCAACTTGTAATCCATAGTACTTCAGAACAACACCAATCTTGATGATCTAGAAGAGTAATAAAAGGAAACCTTAGCTTTTTTTCAGCTTTGTATATGTTTATGGCTTTTGTTCAATTGCTGGAATGACATGCAAACTCATTCTCCAGTCTGTCTTTATGTACTTAAACTTGGAAATAGACAGGAAATTGGAAACTACAACTAAACTTGCAGCTAAAGGACTCAAACTAAATGTTGTATTAGGGACTCTACTTTGAGATCTCCAGATTAAGCAGAGTCATCACTTCGGGAACGAGTTAACAGAGCACATCTATTTCATGTAAAAATAAATGGAAAGTGGGAATCATAAAAAGGTTTTGTTTTATTGGAACTTTGCAAGTATAATACATGCAGCAGAGATGTGGGGTTTTGAGGGGGAAGAAGGGGGGGGTTTAAGGAGGCTGGCTGGAAGTACAGGCTTACAGGCTATTTTAACACTAAATCTCTCTTTTACAACATTTAAACAGTAAGCAGAATCTTTCCAACGTGCTTGCTGCTTTCCATTAACTGGTGAGCCTCAGCAGCTTCTGCCAAGGGGAAGTACTTGTACACCACCGGTTTCACCTTGCCTGCTGCAATTGCAGGCCAAACATTCTTTTCCACTTCTCTCACAATTTGAGCTTTGTTTTTTGCGGTTCTACTACGCAAGCCAGCAGCTGCAGAAAAATCACAAATCAACATAAAATCTATTGAAATGGAATCCAAAAATGAGGTCCATGCCATTCATTCAAAGAAAAAATCCATGAGACTAGATTCCAACATTCCAAATGAGTTTCCTCTCCAATTGTATGTGCACTTTATTATGAAACGAGAGCTCCCTCAAAGATATCAATGGAGGAGTCTTCAACTAAGAGAAGGATCAAGTTAGAACATGGAGGGAATGGACATGTTGGATAGCATTATGCGAGAATGAGAGAGCTGGACCAATAATTTCCACACTTCAAAATTCAAACAAACCATAACACGATACCCAGGAGAAAGAGGTCGAAATTCGACCAAGCTGATGAAGCATCAATAAATGAGGATTGCGAAGGATATAACTCAACTTTACATGAAAGATGAACCTTCTTTTTTTTTTTTTGATAAGGTAAACATATGAAAAATAAAGGGCAGCCTATGCGTGGATCCAGGAAAGTGCAGGACCACAAGGGTCTAATTGTACGCAATGTTTCCACAGCTTGCACCCATGACCTCCTGGACACATGGCAACAACTCTACCAGTTAAATCCAAGGCTCCCCTTCGGTGAATATATGAAAAAAGAACCATAATATTCCAGTGCTCTTGATATTAAATTGAGACCTATACCATCTAATAAAATCCAGTAAGTATCAGTGGAAGCGTGTGCTGCTTTTGCTTCTGTTAAACTATCCCATCTTTCCCTTACTGCAATAAATTGAAGTAGGTCACTCGTTGAGTCCCAAGAAGGTCACCAGAAAATTATAAACCATGGCTGATGGTTGAAAGCCAGGACTGAAATGAGATGAGTGAGGCTGATTACAGTAAGGAACTAAAGTTACGGGAGGAATAGCAGTAGAAGTGGTGTGAGGGAAAGTGGAGAGGAAGAAAATAAAGGAGCATGATGCGATATGTGGGAGCACATTATAAAATTGAAAGATATCAAAACATGGTTTACATGTGATCACAAAAGTAAGCATCTCACACGGTCAAAATAAGGGATATCAATGAGGCAAATGAACACTGAAGACTTCAAGATATTTCATTTGCAAACTGGAGAACACTAGGATCTGGATAGACACACATATCAAAACAAAAAAAAACATGGGGAGGGGGAGAGAAAGGGAGATATTAAGATATCATGGTAAATTAGATTGCTTCGTCTCTTGTGCCTATTGTTAGCATTGCAGCTGATTACTTCCTCATGGAATTAACCAAATGAATCTACACTTTAAGCCCAAGTGAGCACTAAACCTTAGGAGTCATCTATTGGATCGTGTAACTATATGAATACATTCTCCGTCACTCATTAAGCTAGTCAGGGAGGGGGGGTGGCGAAGTAAAAAAAGAGTGTCTTGAGATAATACTCTTCCTAACAGCATCTTGTTCGAGTATTTGGTCAAACAAGTTCACCAAATCAAGCTTAAGAATATATTTTACAGAAAAGTTCCAACTCCAAACATATCAGAGCACATCTGCACTTACCCTGCACCGTCAGGCGTCTTGCTAACAAACAGCCAAGATTTACTTGGGTCATTGTACCTCCCATAAAACCAATAATGAAGAGCCTACCACCAACATTAAGGCTGTCGAGGTTCCGTTGGAAGTATGAACCTCCTATGTTATCTAGTATGACATCAACACCTGTGTTGAACATTGAAATTAGAATATCGTCAATGTAAGATATGAGAAAAAATTGAGTGGTGGCATGCTGGCCACATGAGATATATGATAACCATCATACTTTTCTACAGAAAAATGCATATTCGAATTTTAGTTGATATCACAAAGACCAGTTCCCAACTTGTTTCGAACTGAGACATAGTTGCTTGTTTATCAAAAAGACCTAGTTTCTAATATAACAAATGATGCCTATGAGAATGATTACCTTTCCCTCCCGTTTCTTCCTTGATGCGTGCAACAAAGTCTTCAGTCTTGTAATTGATGCAAACATCAGCCCCGAGTTCTTTGCATGCAGCAAGTTTTTCCTCGCTTCCTGGTTAACAAGATTTGACATGATTAGCTGAATGATTTCAGTTCCATAATGAGATAAGATATCATCATGAACCTGCTGTGATGAAAACTTTGATCCCAAGGCACTTGGCCATTTGAATGGCAAAGGTACCAATTCCACTAGAACCTCCATGTAACTGAAAGTAACACATGTAGCTATTGGTCATTTCACATACTTGATCTTAGTTCAAGGGAATCAGGGATATAAACATTCAATTGCTAAGATACTACCCAAACTATTGTGCCAATTGACTAAATGGATGATAATCTGCATAGATAAAAGAAAAGGGAACAACTGCTAAACAACAAATTGAATTGAAGAATAGCTATGGTCTATCTAATCACCAGAAGCGTTTCACCAGCGGAAAGCCCGCTCGTCATGAAAATGGTCGACCAAACAGTGCATGCCACTTCAGGAAAGCTAGCTGCATCTTGTAAAGAAACACCTGATGGAATAGGAAGAACTTGTCCAGTAGGTACAGCTACTTTCTCCGCATAACCACCTCCACCAATGAGAGCACATACCTATTATGTGAAGCTTTTACATCATCAATGCACAAACAAAACTCCCTTTTAAACAATACAGAGAAATATACTCTCCCAGTCCACAAAGAAAAAGAACATAAGCTCATAAAAACATCACTGCAATGTCTCCTGCTAAGGTTTAACAGGAACTCAATTGTACTAGTTTAACTTCAGGAAGCTAATGAATTAATTGCTTATCATTCAGGTTACTGTTGAAGGAAATTTTTTCATCTTGAAACACGCAAGCTTTTTGGCCCTGGTGGGCAGAAGGTGCTTTAGTCCTCTACTCCTACTCCAAAGCCCTTAATCTTACTTATCAAGCTATAGACATTATTTCCCCTCTTCATACTTGATTATCTCCACTCCCCCACCACTATCCAATTCTACCCAATTTATGTCAAACCAAGCACCACAAAATGAAGTGGAAATATTGTACCGCATACAACAACAAAAGCAACAAGAATAACTACCCCACAATCTCAGACTAGGTGGAGTCAAGTTATATGAGTCCTTTTACCCATGCTGCTCTATTGGGGCTCATTTTATTCCTATACTCATTAATGGTTCTCTAAATCTCACATATTCCTAGACTGACATAGAAAACTCTAAACAACAATATTGCCTCCGTTTCAATTTGTTTTACTTGCTTTCCTTTTTAGTCCATTTAACAAAGTGCCTCTTTCCTTTCTCCTCAACTTTTTAGTCCTAACTTTTCACATGACATACCTAATACCACAAGATTAAAAGGCATTCTTTGATACCTTCTACATATCTTTAGATTAAGACCACAAAATCAAAAGGTTTTCTCAACTTTCTTGAACTTAGTATCAAGTTAAAACCAGACAAACCAGTTGAAACAACGTGAGTAAGAAAACAATAGACTGACTATACGAGCACCAACAATGACTAAAGATATGAATAAGAAAACAATAGACTGACTATACGAGCACCAACAATGACAAAAGATATGAACAAGAAAATACTGGACTTAATCCCAACCAGTTGGTATTATGGATCTCAAATGAATTAAGCCTTTTTAGATAACTTCTGTTAAAGAAGGAAAATTAACAATTAAACAATACCAACAACAATTATCCTCAATTTCAAGAATAAAGTTGACATTTTTATTGTAATGAGACAAACCTGGTCACCAATTTTCCATCGAATAACATCCTTGCCAACAGCTTCAACAGTTCCAGAACATTCAAGACCTGGGTATTCACTGTCACCTTTAGGGGGTGGATATTTACCTTGGCGTTGAAGGGTATCAGCTCTATTAAGTGCAGTAGCTGCAACTTTAATCAACACTTCATCATCTTTGATCTCTGGGTCTTCCACTTCTTGAAGCTTCAACACCTCTGGACCACCTGGGCTTGTGATTACAACAGCCTTCATCGTTAATCGCAGTCAATTTTACTCACTGAGTTAATAAGGTTTTTGGATTGGTGGAGAGGGACGATGATGACTAGTTTGTGTAGAGTTGGAGAGGCTTACACGACTTTCTTGCATACTTATAGGAGTCGTGCCGTATTTTTTGTTTCTATTCTTGTTCTTGAAAGCTCTATGTTTTGTCTACTTGCAACATCACCCCTATTGTTTTGAACTGTTAAATTCTACTCCCATTGTCTTTAAATTTACTTACAACAACTAAAGAAGAAGAATAAATGAAAAGATCAAAAGAAGAGTATTAATTTACATTATAAAAAGTTTAAGGTAAAGAATAGGGATGATAATAAATAATTTACTTTTTACGTGGGTGTTTGGATAAACTTATTTTAGGCAAAATGATTTGATAGACCTTTTTACTATATCTATTCTATAATGTGGATATTTCTACTTATATATTCGTTATGTAAATCTTTGAAGGGTGAAAATCGTTTTCCCTTCAAAGTTTGTCTTAAAAATCAACCTTCCCGAACTATCAACAATAATCAACCTCCCCCACTCTGTTCCATGCAATATCCATTTTATCCTTGTAATTTTGATTCTATATTTATATAATATCTTTTTATATTATATGTAATGAATATTTTTTTAACATTGATATTTATACTATTTTATTTAAGTTTATTAATTTTATAAGCAAATTAATACTTTTTATAAATTTATCACAAAATTTAATATTATTTTTGAAGATCGTTATTTTAGTATTATATTTGTTAAAGCGTCATTTGGTGTGAGTATAATTATAATAATTCAGATATAAAGTTCATGATTATTTATGTTGCGTTTAATTAGATGTATTAGGCAGTGTCAAAATTATTTGTCGCACCATTTATACCACAGTGATGAGATAAATTATCACACATACATGTTAGTATAACTTATTTTGTAATAATTAATCCTGGAATAATTTGTTTCCAAGCAACCCACCCCTAAATATGTATATTTATATATGTATGTATATACATATGCATATATTTTCGTGTTTTATCACTCTCTTACTAAATTCGTTTCGTATTAATTAACTTTTTGTTGATATAACACAATCCTTAAGAAAATTTTACTTAGAGGTATATTTTGCTAAATTAACCTTATTAATAATAATTTGAAACTTTAAATTTATCTGTACTTACTTTATATAGTTATTTAACTCTAAATGGTAGAAAAAATATAATACAATTCTTTTGATTTCACAAATTGAGCAGATAAATTAAAACTTCTATTTTTAGTATGTGCATCAAGTGATAAGAAACGATATTATCTATTGTTTATATCAGTAAATAAGATGTGATTGTCATTAATAGAATATTACATATTTTATAATTTTTATATAAATGATATAGTCTTTAAAATTTGATCTTATTTTTATTCGAGAAAAACATCTAGTACCCCCGAATTATGATTAAATTTACTACGACGCACGTCAACTTTACGGGGGTTTTATTACCGGTTAAGTTAAATTTTAGCATATTTTTGTCAATTTTTTTAGCTAACGTAATATCCTTTGTCAATCATTTTAGATGGCGTAACACCTTTGACGTGGACTCCATTTTATGTAATAAAGGTTTTACTAGAGAATTATTTTTTTCATTTATTGTTTGTATTTTTTGCATTGAAATATGTTTATAAAATTAGTATTACTTATTATTTTCACTTATAAAATAAATATTATAGTTTTAATTATTATTAATAAAATTAATTTTCTTATATCATGCTAATTTACAAGATCATCGTTAGCTTATATACTTAATTAGTATTTTTTTTTCTTAGAAGATAATGTTTATGTTTTTATAAAATTTTTGTTATATGATTCTTTTTTTTAAAAAATGAAGATAATGTTTATGTTTTTATGCAATGTCCATAAACATTATCATATTACAAAAATAAAATGGACATTTCATGAGATAAAGGGGGAGGTTGATTATTGTTGATAGTTCGGATGAGGTTGATTATTATTAATAGTTCGGGGGAGGTTAATTTTTAAGATAAACTTTAGACAAAAACGATTTTCACCCAATCCTTGAACCCTTTTAAATATTTTTGTGGTGAGTGTAGCACATTCTCTATGTCAGCTTCCACGTCAGTTGACACATCATTTAAAATATTATATTAAATTTTATGTCATTTTTAAAATGTCAAATAAAAAGTTCAATATTAAAAAAATAAAAAATTAAATTTGAGAATTAAAAAACAATAAATATAAAAATGAGATGAAAACCATCAGCTCTCTCTTCTCCGTCTCTCCACCTCCCACCTCTCTTCATCTTTTCTTCACTTATGGTAGACATCAAGTTTTGGTACCAAGAACATCAAGTTTTCTTCACATAACAGTATCACTCTCAGCGGAGGCTGTAATTTCAAAAAAAAGAAAAAGAAAAACATAACTCAAAAAATAAAACTCACCACTATAATTAACGAGAGTAGACATGGTTGCTGCTGTACTTTACAAGAAAACCCACAAAGAAAATCCCAAAAAATCAAACTTTGCACCAACAACAACAAATTCAAAATTTTTTTTTTCAACAGAGATTTGCATTACACATCAACAACGCTCAAGATTTCCACAAAAACCCTATCAAAGTCGGGGAAAAAACAACTTTAAGAATTCATCTAAAGGACTCATTTTTTCGGTTGTCGGAGAAATACCACGGCGATGAATTCGGCGAGTTTATTTTTGACGATTTTGCCCTTGAAGCTCTGTAGTAAACGTGAGTAAATGGTGGGGGCGTTAATGGTGGTGTTGCGGCTCTAATGCCCTGGCAGCCTAGGATTGTGAAAAAATAAAAAATTTGATGTTTTTTTACACTTTGTTTAAGGTTGTTTTTTGATACCCATATCTTGTTTTTGACAATTTTAAAGTTAGATTGTGGAAAAGATTAAAATTTTGGTGTTTCTATACACTTTGTTTTGAGGTTGTTTGGTGGTGATAGAGAAGAAAAGGAGAATTTGGGCTGAGGTTGTGGTTGAGGAGAAGAGAGGGGTGGGTGAGTTATGGACGCGGTGGGAGGTGGGGTGCTGGACTGGTGGACGGCGGTGGAGGGTTGGACGGGGCTGGGGTGGGGTGGCTAGGATGGGCCTGGGTGACGTGGGGGGCTGGGACGGGGCTAGGATGGCGTAGGAGAGTGGCTGGACAGGGGAAGGGGTTTTGGGGTGGGGGGGCTTTTTTATTTATTATTTTTAAATTTTTAAAAATATTTTTAAATTTTAAAAACTGAAAAAAAAAAGTTTTAATTATTTTTAAAATTATTTTAATATTAAATTGATCAAAAATTGATCTCCAGTCGCACCCCAAGCAAGTGTAATTACTCTCCTTATTTTAGTCGGTATTTTAATGCACATAGCTAAAGTCAACGATCAAAGGATTTGTAATATATAATTTTTTAGCGGGTTCAAAGATTCAGATGATAAATATGTAAGTAAGAGTATTCAACTTATAAAATTGACCTAGTACGGGGTTCATTAAATCATTTTACCCCTATTTTAAGTTAAAAATAGTTTTAAAGTTATTTTTAATTTTTTAAAATATTTGACAATTTAAAACATGCTTTAAAAAAGCTAAATTTTTCTTTTTATAAACTACTTTTTAAAAGCACCTCGTTTTTTTTTGTTTGACCTTATAAGACATTGTGTAATCCAGTAGGAGTCGTTTGGTACAAAGAAAAGTTATTCATTGATTAATAATACAGAAATTAATAATATAGGAATTAGTAATGCAAAAATTAGTAATACACGGATTATTTTTTATCAAGTGTTTGGTTTATTATATTAAAAATTAGATACATCATGTATTTTAAAATTCTACAAAATATTCTTTACAATTAAATTCTTAAATTTTTATGAGACTTTTTACTTCATTTAACTAGTCAACTTACTCACCCTTTGGGATCTTATAGTTATAGAAAAGCTAAAATGTGAATAATAATTCTCATTCTGCTTAGTTGATCATTTATTTCTTTTGAAAAAAATTGAGTCTATTTAATCAAAAAAAATTTAAAACAGCAAATAACTGTCATATTATAGAGAAATAATTTTTAAAAAATGTAAAGTACACTATGTAAAAACATCACAGACTGTTGATAATATAGTTTTAGACTTTTAAATTTATATTTATTTGATAATAATTTCTTCTGTTTAAATTAATCAGGCTGTAAATTGAACAATTACAAAATAGCATAAATGTAGTTCACATTTGAAGTTATCAACCAACATACGGGAGTAAATAATATTTAAGCACTTGATTCGCATACGCAAAGTAAAAAGAGGTTGACAAATTAAATGTAACATAACAATCAAATTTGTAGTGATTAAATTTAAAATTAAATTAAAAGAAAATTTTAATAAAAAGAATAGAAGGACAGTTGAGCCAATTAATTCTCTTATCCATGTACTATCAAGTCATGGATAAGTAATTTCATGGTTTCTCAGGTATAAGATAACACATATGGGGGTCGTTTGGTAGAGCGTATAAGATAATATTGAATAGACTGTATTAGTAATGTTGAGATTAGTAGTGCAATGATTAGTAATATTAGGATTATTTTTTATGCAATGTTTGATTTGATGTATTGAAAACAATATGTATTGTTATATTTTAAGAAAAATATTTGTTTATTTATAAAAAATACCTTCAACATATTATAACTTTGTGTATTTTCTTTGCAAAACTTTATTATTCTTTTTTTTTTAATAAAAAAATGAATAATATAACTAATTATTTACTTTGAAATAATTTTAAGATTTAATCATTCACTTGTAATTTTTTTTTTTTTGGGGTGGGGGGTGGGGGGTTATCTTTTCTTTATTTGTTTATCATTTGCTTGTTGTTCCCATTTTGTGGTGTTTTTAAGTTGGAGGGGTATGTGTAACTTTTGAATAAGACAATATAATTATTATTAACATAAAGTTGTGTTCGGTAGAGGGTTAAAGCTAAGTAGAAAAATTATTTTTATTTATGAATATCCTATTTACAAAATTAAAGTTTGTATGCAATCATGCAATTTATTTTCGGATTTTGATTAATAAGTATTTTTTAAGTTAATAGAGTAATTTTTTATGACTAAAATTATTTGGAGAGATATTATTATCTTGATAAATTGAAAAGAAGTAACTCACATTGAATAAATTGAAAAAGATTTAGAAAAAAATTAATGAAATTTGAGGCATTTTCGTAAATAATAATAAAATTTGTAAACTAATTTATTTAAATAAATTTATCTGTACAAATATAAAAAATAAAATTAAGAAAATAAAAAAAATATTTAAAAGAATTTGGGGGATATTTTTATCTTTACACATATTAGTCCATGGTATTAAAATTCATGTATTGCTAATACCACCATATGGGATGTATTAGTAATACACCCTATAATACCATATAGGGTGTATAACTAATACATGATATTAATAATACATAGGTTCATAATTCTACCAAACATAGTATTAAGTAATACCACACTTAATACATTAACTATTTTTTTTAATACGTCCAACCAAACGACTCCATGGTGTATTAGCTATTCATGTATTCGGTGGGATTAGATTTAACAGGACAACCAAACATTGTATATGGATGGACTAAATTTTAATTCAAGGATTATTTTATTTAATACGGCCTACCAAACGAGTCCTAAAAGATATTTTTATCCCTCAATTTTTTTTTATTTTTTCAAAGAGAGGAACTTGTGTGAGTACTTGTAATAAGTTTTTCTTAGCATAAGAAAACATCATGATAAAATAACATTTCTTTCGTTTAGCTTTAATTTATCACTTTTTGACATGATACACTCATTAAAAAAATAATTATTATATGATTATTTTACCTTACTATCTCTATTAATTGGTCTTTAGGATCCGTTTGATCATAATTTTTTAAAGTAACTTTTTAGAAAAAAATTGACAAATAATGTTTAGTCATATAATTTGTATTATTTGCTAATTATTTTTTGTAAATAATTCAAATTCTCAAATACTAGAAAAAAATAGTATTTGAATCAAATTTTATTTTTTGGGGACGTTTACAAGTGAAATATGTTTTCTAAATAATATGACCAAACACATGGTGAAACTAAGGATAAAATAAGTGTTTTTTTTTTTTTTTTTAACATATCAAGAATGATAAGTAAAAATAAAAATTTGATTAGAAAAATAATGAAAAGTAAAAACGAACTAAAGAGTGTGTTTTTGCTTAGAACTCATAGATAGTAATGAACACATAAATATTTAGAACCTTTGTTTCTTTAACTCATCGTATGTCTTGCATATGCTGGCTATATTTGGAAAAGTAATTTTTTTCAGGTTAGGTTCTATGCTTTTTATATAGAAATGCATTATATATGGGTAAGACCACACATCATTTCTCTCAAATTTCACTTGTTTTTGAATATGTTATTATTATTGCATTATCATGAAACTTTTGTTTAAGAAAAATCTGAGAGTTTATCCATGCTTATTTCACTTAGTTGATATTTGAATGAGCTTATTTTAAGTTAAAAATTGCAAATGATATTTGTAATGCTTAGTACTTGTATTAATTGAATATTTTCACTTTTTGTATTTATGACGAACTTAACTTTAACTATATTAGTATTTATTTTGTATGAAACTTCTAATTTATGAAATATGAATTTTTGTATATTATTCACCTTCTTTAATATATATTTTTTAAAAAAATTTGAATAATTATTATTGTGTGACATATTAATTTCTATAATAAAAAAACAACTCACCAACCAAAATATATGAAAAATACTTATTGAAGATATACAAACTTTATGAACGATTAGTGAATGATCCTTCTATATTCACGACGTAACATTCGTATTCACCAATGTTTTAATAGTGATAGTCATTAGTCAATCAACGAGTAATATATTTTCTAATTAAGAGTCTTTTTTATCAAATAAATAGTATCATTTGTGATCAACTGTTTATCTATTAATGTAATTATAATGATTAGTAACATGGAGGTTTGGGCCACAGGTGACAAAAGAGTTTTAAAATGAGGTGGAGGTGACACAAGTCTTAATTATTAGGTGGAGGTGACAATTAATTTATTATGTATTAAGAAAGTTGGGGAAGTTTGAAAATAACCCACAAGTTTTTAAATTTACACTTTGATTCAAATGTTAGCCTATATAACGGAAAACGGAAGAAAAAAAGGCGTTTTTCTCTCTCTTCACACCCTTTGTTGATTTCTCTCTCTTAGCGATTTTTGTTGTTCATTGTTGCTGCTGCTTTATTCATCATCTTCTGCTTCATTATCATCATATTCTACTTCATTATCATCTTAATCTTGTTCTTGTTGACCATTTGTTGTTGTTATTGTTACCGCTACTGTTGCTATTTGACCAATTTCTTAGGTCAAATTTTGTTTCTAACATCACTTTCCACTTTGACATTACTTCATAGGAGACGTTGGTAAGTCAAATTATGATTTTTAGTTGAATTTGTCATCTGGGTAACTGCTATTGTGTTGTTGTTTTCCAACAATGGATAGAACCCAATCATGAATCCAACATAAAATCCATCTGTTTAAATAGATAAATCATCTGTTGCGACAGATGAGACATCTGTTTCAAAGGAGAACTGATATGTTGGATTCATGTTTAAACATATGGATCATCTGTTGCAATATTTGACATTTATGTTGCAACAGATTAGTTACCTGTTGCAACAGAACCTGAACACGATTCCAACAGATTAATAACCTGTTGCATCAGGTAAGTCATCTGTCACAACAGGTTAATTATCTATTGCAACTATCACTCATCTGTTGGAATCAGCTTTAAAGGTGATTTAGTTATAACATCAATTCCAACAGGCGATTCATCTGTTGCAACAGATATTCAGACCCGTAACATGAATCCCAACAGGTAAGAATCTGTTGCGACTCATCACTTACCTGTTGCAACAGATAACACATCTATTGGGATTCATTCACAGCACTATGAAATCACTATCAACTATTTTTAACAAATGTCTTTATTTAGGTACCACTAATGGAGGGATTAATAACAATAGGGTTGGATTGTCATGGTCATTGGGTCCAGAAGAGCAATCGATATGTATGGCATTGAAAGGAGGGTAAAATGCTAGAGACGGTAGCTATGACAGTCTAAAGTGATGTTTCGTATGATAATTTTGTGAACTTAATCATCAGCTTTTGTGGATTGAATTGTCAAGCGGAAGAATTCGCCATCAGCTACATGCACAGCTCCTTTGAAAATCAGAGGGTACTGCCTTTCAAGATAACCGATCAGGTTCGGTTGCGTTCTTATCTAAGTGATTCAACCAGACCGGTGTTAAGGTGTACATGGTTGAAAAGACGAGAGAGAATGAGAACCAGAACGTAGAAGAAGAAGAAAAAAAAGAAAAAGAAGACTTCTTTGATGATAGGTTGGATGATCTAGACATGAATATTCCAGATGATGATCAAACACCTAAGCCCGTTGATGCGGCCAATACGATGTGTAGTTTTTCTCAATCGACACAATTTGTAAATCTTCAAGACGACTGGATCGGCTTTTTATTGGAATGTCATTCAAGGACAAGAATCAACTATCTAACACTTTGTTTATTTCTTGCGAGAAAAAAGATTTCAGAATAAAGAAAGTGATTAATTCGAGCAGTGTCTTTTGCTCAAATATGCTAATTCGAACTGCAAGTGGTGGTTGAGAGCATTGAAGTACGGAAGTTCTGACAGATTCGTCATTCATAAATATGAAAAGCATCACACATGTGGTTCGGAGCACATCTCGGGCCAAAATTCTCACACCACGGCAAAGGTCCTCGGTGAATATTTCAGGAGTAGTTTCCCCGATGGCAAATGCCCTTCAACAAGGCTTATGGCCAATCAACTCCTTACGGATTTGGGTGTCCTGGTTAGTTATTGAAAGGTATATACGGCCATGGGGATTGCCAAGGACCTGGTTCGGGGGACACTCGAGCATGGGTATGAAGTCTTGGATGCTTACCATTACATGATTGAGTCCACAAATCCTGAAAGTAAGACGACATTGCATCTGAATGAAAATGGAAGGTTCAAGTACTTTTTTGTATCCTATGGTGCTTGGATTCAAGGCTTTTGACATTTGAGAAAAGGCATAGCCATCGACGGTACCTTCTTGAGGAGCAGGTATAATGGAGTTTTGCTAGCGGCGGTGGCGCAGGATATGGAGAATCACATCTTTCCTGTCGGTTTTTGTGTAGCGGACAAGGAATATGATGTCTTTTATGGATTTTTTTAACAACTGCGACGCTGCGTCAAAGATACCGAAGAGTTGTGTTTTGTATCGGATAGGCATCCAAGTATTCCAAAGATAGGTTCATTTTTCTTCACTTTAGCTTACTTTGGTTGTTGCATCAGGCATCTTGGAGAGAACATTCGAAACAACTATCACAACGAAAGGGTCGTCACTCTTTTTATAGAGCAGCTAAAGCATATAGTAGAGAGGAGTTTTTAGACCATTTCAATCAAATAGCGGATGTGAATCCCAGGTAGCAGAATTTTTTGCACGTGCCAGTTTTGAGAGATAGAGCTGGGCATTCTGTCCAGCAAATATGTATATTCTTATGAATTTAATGTCTTGTTTGATTTACAAGTTTAGTTTGATGTCGTGCTAAGTGATTCTTTTCTATAGGTACAATATTATGACATCAAACATAGCTAAATCGGTAAATTCATTGTTTGGCGATGAAAGAGAATTTCCCATCAAGGCTATGTTTGAAAAAAATAAGAGAGAAATATAGCAATTTTTGTAACTAAAGGCGTGTGCAGTTCAAGTGCCCAGAAAAAAGAACTCAATATGTTCTTGAAATCGAAAAAAAAATATCAACAAACATCAGTTTGGGGAATGTCACGCCCCAAAATCCCATCGGGCCGGACTGGCACCCGAAGCCGAGAAGGCCCGGGAGAACCCGTTCAAATACCTGTACTTTCACTTACATGTCACCAAAAATTGGACAATACTTCGTTGCATATAGAAGGATCTAATTACCTGTATCAGCACAACACACGCAAATATATATATATATATATAATACTTGGCCGTCGGGGCCACCACATATACAGATATAACATCACTATATAAACTTCCATGACTTTACCCTTCCTTATGTCTACAAAGCCTCTAGGATATACATGACATAACTAGGGTCGGGACAAACCCCCGCCCACACATGACTCATGTACAATAACAAAACATAAGGAATCGACTCGGAAAGCTCCGAAGCAAACTGGAGCTCACCAACAATAGCTGTATGACCTGGCTCCTACTTGTGCGGTGTATGAGCTGAGGTACCTGTGCCTGCAGTATGAAATGCAGGTCCCCCGTGAGGGACGTCAGTACGAAATATGTACTGAGTATGTAAAGCTGTAAATAATCACATATGATATAGGAGCTCAATAGAAATCAGAAACAAGTGAATAAGTCGTAATAGGAGTGGACCACACTTACTAAAACTTGTGACAACCTGTACATTGTGTTTATTCAATCACTTTACCTTCGTTCTTATCGTCTTTGTAATCATTACTGTACTGCACTGTGACCATTAGGATGCCTCCAGTACATATCAACTGGGATCGACCCATGCTAGGCTTATGCCCCTGGGATACCACCCATAAACACATAAATAGGGATCGACCCATGCTAGGCTTATGCCCCTGGGATACCACCCGATAAGAGAGAACTCCCATCACTTAGTTCAATTAATCTTTGAGATTGTTATTTCGGTCGCCACCACATTTTTGATACTTTGAAACAATGATACATCAATAGGAACCAAGTAATAGACCTTCTATACAATAACGATGTAATAAAGACTCATTGGTACATCAACAATGTGTTTCAGAATCATCAATATCACAACAATGAAATAAGAGCCTTTTGGTATATCAATAAAACATTTTGACACTTTATAGGATGGAAACAACTTCGTTGGTAACGTAGAACAATACATATTTTTGGACAACCTCGGAATCTTACTTGATGGAACATTGGTGTTTTCATGCCAAAGAACATTGTTAGAGTATGCTTTACATACCTCGTTGTAGATTCGGATACCAATTCAACACAACTTCCCGCCTTTACAAATCACTTATCTACAATGAAATGTTTGGCATCTAGTATTAACAACCCAACACCACAATTCTCTTCCATAATTCCATACTACCAATATTTGCAAAACATTCCAAAAACCAACTTGAACAATAGGTTTATGTGTGTATATATATATATAATCATCATTTCAATACCACATCATCAATACCACATCATCACATCAAATTCCTTCACAATTCAACATAATCCAACATCATTTTCCAATCATCTTTCAACAACAATCAAATAACATACTTCTTATGCTCACATGCATATATATATATGTATATACATATCCATATAAATAACACCAACATAATTTACATCCTTACCATAAAATGGCCCTTTTGATTTCGAAGTCCTGTTGGCACAAATAAGGGGTGCTTCTCGAAGCCCTCGAGACGGTGAACAAAACTACGGAATCAATTTGGATTTTCTACGGTTGAATCACAAGATATTTGGAGTTGAAATTAGGCTAGGGTTTCTTATTCTCAATAATTTGATGATAATTGATGGATATGAGACTAATTATATGTATATAATGACCAATTTTCGTCCATGAGGTGATGGAAAATGACCATATTGCCCTTAAAAATTTAAGTAAATCCGAATCTGTCCATGGTGGACTGTTTTGATAGGCTAAAGTAAATCGGCCATAAATATTTTCTCCGATATCGGATTTGGGTGAAATTGGTATCGTTAGAAAGATAATTCAAAGGGCTTTCATTTCATATAAAGTAGGCCACCCAGTTCGTCCTGTACAAGGAGTTATGATCGTTTGAAGTTGACCCTAAAAATCTGTTTTGAGAGGCTGAAGTAAAACGAGTATAACTCCTTACTCAGATGTTGGATTTGGATGAAACCAATTGAATTGAAAAGAAGACTCAAAGATATTTCTTTTTACAGGTGGTATCTCTCACAGTTCATTATATTGAGGGAGTTATGATCGTTCAAAGTTGACCCAAAAAACTGGCAGGCCTCAGTAGTTTGTGTGCAGAAAATTTTCCTGCACATTTACTGTTCACAAAATCCCAGCCACCGTTTTATAGTTTCGAACGTGCTCGATTATATCCAAAACTTATCCGTTTTTGGAAATCTTTATATCGTTGGAAAGATTATTCAATAACCTTCGTATGAAACCATCGACGGGCAAATTCTGGTATAAATAAAGTCGATTCCTATACACATATAATCAAACTATACCCTTGAAACCATCTCAAAATAATCAATACTCATACTTAAACTCATATATACCTAGCTTAGGATCAATACATATACTCCAACACATATAATAATGGCTAATGCACGTACTTAAGTACGGGGTGTTACAGGGAATAGGTTATTCTCTCATAAAATAGCAGATTACAAATTCCGTATCACCGGTCAAGGTGATGCTATGGCAGATCTTGTACGTGTAGAGTTTTTGAATTGGATAAAATACCTTGTTCACATGCTATGGCAGCCCTTCGAGCTCAATACGACCATAAATATGGACCTGGAGTTTACGAGCACTCCTCTCAATATTATTCGGTGGAAAAATATGAAATAGCATATAGTGGACATATTACTCCGGTGCCTCCCGAAGAATCTTGGGTTGTTCCAGTAGAGCTTATGGGGAGATTAATATCTCCTTCATATATTGACCCGAGCACTATCAAATCGGGAAGAAAGCCATATAAAAGGAGGCGTGGAGTTGGAGAATCATTTTCATCAAGAAGAAACAGGTGCTCCATATGTAAGTGCGCTGGCCACAAAAGATCTACATGCCCGAATCATAATCCACCATGATCGTTGTAATTGCAGAAACTTGTGTTGTTTGTTTGTTTGTTTGTTGTGGACTTTTATATATGTAACTCATTGTTGTGAACCTAATGTTATCATTTATTATATATAAAACATCTTCTTTTTTTTTCAATAGCTTGTGCATCAATAAAATGAGGCAAAACATGAACTTAAATAATACAATAGACCACAATTATTCTCAACAGTTGCACAAACAACTGGAATGCTTTCCTCCAACAGATGAAAATCTGTCGAAACAGATGGATAATCTGTTGAAAACCAACAGATGAACAATCGGTTCCAACTGTTGAAAGAACTCAAAAGCCAAAATTGTTAGTGCTACTGGATTCAACATTGCCTCCAACCGTCAACATGTTAACATTTATTAGATTAGAAGAAAACATAATGAAAATTGAATAGGAATTAAAACGCTAAAGTCTGACTAAAAGTAAATTTTTCATTAAATGAAAAATAAAATACATTAGGTATAGATCCAATATGGAAAAATAAAAATACATAGTCTAAAAGAAAAAACATATTCTAATTATTATCATCATCATCATCATTAATAACAGCCGGCCAATCAACTTGCAGCAGCAGGGCTCTCATCAGCCTCTCCATCTCTCTGAATATTGTCGCTATCACAGCGACCAACTCGCTCTGCAGGTCATTAACCTACCTTTGAAGTTCCCACACTGTGTCGCGTAGAATAGCAATGTCCGAAAAAGGATCAGTCATATCTAGAACACGCATGAATTGACAAATGTAAAGAAAAATACTCACAATGTAATACAACGTATACGACCAACTGATAAATTTACGTCAGAAAAAAACTTACCTCAACGAGAAAGGAATATGCTCTTTGAAGAGAAGTGGTTGATGATGCCACACAAAGGAAAAAATACAAGAAATAAATAGAGTTGAATAAAGATTGAGGGACCTATAATATAATCTGGACGTGTCAGGCCAAAAGGTAGGGTTGTTCAGCTCTATTGTATTAATTACATTCAAACTGGTGGCATTTTGTTTTCTGTGAAAAGTCGTGACTTTTTCTTTTACACTAATTACTTTTTACCTTTTCATAGCGGTTTGAGACTCGATAAAAGCCGTTATTATTGAGCTGTTGCAACAGATTATCCAGCATTTTTAACAGATTTAGCATCTGTTGCAACAGATGGATGGATTGAATGTGCAACAGACGACTGTCAAAATAGATTTACCAACTGTTGTAATAGATGGTTTGTATATGCAACAAATAAGACATCTGATGCAACTTATGTATTATCTGTTGCAACAGATGAAAGTATGTATAAGTTAGAGGAGATGTTTTGATATCTTCTGACAGCTGATTCATTAATTTCAGTTTCAATAGATGAAGTACTCGATTCATTAGCTATTTTGAATGTGTGAGATAAAAAGTCTTCACCTCTTTTTAATAGTCCCCCCGTTACGTATTAGTTGGGCCCCATGGGCTTGGCACACCAATTAATAAAAATATAAATTAGGTGATTATTTTACCAAATTGGCCTTATTAATTATGATTAGAAAGTATAAATGTGAATAATATACTTTATGTAGTCATTTAATAATAGGGGTAATCTTGAAAGAATGTAATAAAATTCTCTTAATTTTATAAATAGGAAAACTAAATTGAAACAAACATATTTAGAAAGAAGTGATCACATGCGTGTAGATTAATTAAAAAAAAGTCAGGTCTATCGCAACAGATTTACCATCTGTTGCAATAGATAGATTATCTGTTGCGACAGATGGACCATATATTTGGAGGAGATGTTTTGATTTCTTCCAACAGCTGATTCGTCAGCTGCAACAAATGGAGATTTTGATTCATCAGCTATTTTGAATGTGTTAAGATAAAAAGTCATGACTCTTCACACCTCCATTTTAATAGTCATCACATTCGTGCAGATGAATAAACAATACTGACATGTCCTGATGGGGTAGGAAGAATAAGATGCATGCAATGGATTCCATTTTTATGCATGCGAGTTATGTATATTATTGATCAGGCTACCTTGAAGACACATAAAGTGCAATGATTTTGTGAATGCAGTTTTTTACCGATGATTAGACACTGATCCTTCAAACAAGATCCTGAATTGTACAGTTTAGTTTGATAGATGCGAACTGATAAGGCCGAAGGGTTCCAAGATGGTGGTGTTGATACCCCATTACAATTTAATGACACGATTCATGCACATATTTTTGTGTTAAGTTTGGGGAAGGGTTTAAATTTTTGGTGGTAGTGTAAATATCCAATAGTGATTGAACCGGTTTTAATGAAACAATGAACTTCTTGAAAGGCCTCCGAAGCCTCGCAATGCAGTAAACAACAATAGAACCAATAGAAATTCCCCTGGTCTAAATTTATATGGATGGATTGGTGGAGAAGACTATTATACAACAAAAGGTGTTTGGGAGAAAACCTGTGCGGGAAGAGGGAGGTTGAGAAGGCCATATATCATCTCAGTACTTGTTTAAGAGGATACACAGGGTTAATTTCTCTTGACCATTCTTCTTTTTCTTCAACGACTGATGGATTTTCATTTTTGGATACACTTTCACATTCGTATCTCATCCAATTTTTTCATTTTTCATGTTAATTTCATAATCTAATTTCGCTACACTTTTCTTCCGACCCTGTATATCCTCTTAAACAAGTACTAAGATGATATATGGCCTTCTCAACCTCCCTCTTCCTGTACAGGTTTTCTCCTAAACACCTTCTGCTGTATAATAGTCTCCTCTAATAACCCATTCATATAAATTTGGACCAGGAGAATTTCTATTGGTTCTATCGTTGTTTGCTACATTGTGAGGCTTCAGAGGCCTTTCAAGAAGTCCATTGTGCCATTAAAACCGGTCCAAGCATTGGATATTTACACTGTCGCTAAAAACTTGAACCCTTCCCCAAACTTGACACAAAAATATGAGCATAAACCATCATTAAATTGTAATGGGATATCGACACCACCGTCTTGGTCCCTCATCCTTGACAGCTCAAACGTAACAATCTTAACTGTAAAATTCCATATCTTGTTTGAAGAATTAATGCCTAATAGGTAAAGAACAAACATTCATAAAATCATTGTACTGGATGTGTGCTTTCATAATAGGTTGATCAGTAATACATATCTCCCACATATGAAGTGGTTCCATCTGCAAGCAGCTTATTCCTCCGAACCCATCTTTACTCTAGCCTTTAATGCTGATCGAGCAAAAGTTGATCCAATTTCACTTCCTTTTGTCTGCAAATAAGAGAAATACATTTGATTTTAAACAAGATAAGAACAAAAAAAACATTACAAAAGGGTAACACAAAATTGAGTGAATTAACAGATGACCAATATGATGCAACAGATTACCCATCTGTTCAACCGATGAGGCATCATTTGTAAAGGATGGATGACATGTTGCAACAGATAGGCCATCTATTGGAATAAATCAAACCAGCCTTACTACTGGTTTGATTTCTTCAAAAAGTTGTTTCCTCTGTTCCAACAGCTGATTCATCAGTTGCAACAATTGAGGAAACTATTGCAACACCACCACCAACAGCATCAACAACAAAGAAACAACTAAAACAACACCATATGTTCCAACACCATCCACAACACAAACATCACATGTTCCAACACCCCCCCCAACACCACCACCACCAAAGTACCAAACAAAAGACATAACAAGTCTTTTTAAGTTCTCCCAACAGATGACTTTTTTTGCATATTTTAATAAAAACAACGATTCGTTCATTCAAGACTTAAAAGTCACCTTTCCATCAATTTTCTCAATAAATAGCAAACTGGTAATAGGTAAATCATTGATAGCAACAGATGTAAATAACTAATTTAAATGACATACAAAGAAGAAGACGAGATTAAAAGAGCAACTTTGAACCATACCTGTAATGTCAAAAAAGCAAATGGATCAAAACATCTAGTTCAATCGAGAAAACATATTAATTGGTTAAGATCCCAAAGGATCCTCATCCGAAAGAAGAGAGAAAAAAGAGGAAAAAAAAAAGCAACAAAGATAATTGAGAATAAAGAATAAAGAAGAGTTATGAGTTGAGTCTAGTCTAGACTACTTTATGGCTGAAGGAGAGAGAGTTCTAGATATGAGTTTTTAAAAATATTTATTAATAACTTTTGAGGGGCACGAGGAGACGGTGAAATTAAAAAGACCAGATAAGACTACTTACTCAAGAGATTTTTGAGTGATCAAAGTTGTACCGAGTAATATTTTTTACCGCCTTAATATTTTAACTATTTTATCTCGGACAGGAAATACCTAAATTGCTTTATAAAAAAGGATCAAAAAATATTTAAGTGCAACAAATGACTTAATTTGTTTGATAGTTTACAATAGATTCGTGATCTGTCACAACAAATGACGTAATATGTTTGATAGTTTATAATAGATGCGTAATATGTTACAACATATTACCTAATCTGTTTGATTTGATCCAATAGAAAAGACATATGTTGCAACATGTTGAACATTTGTTTATATATAATTTCAATTGAGTTCATATGTTAGACTAAAACCTTAATTGAATGTGAGTTCTCATAGGGTCAAATACAACTTTAATTGAGTCTTTTGGCAATTTCATGATGAGACGGTACTGCGTTCCTCTGACCAGAGTCGTCAATCGATCACTCTGAGCCGAGTCGATTCTTACTACCTCGTTAGACTAATACCTTAATTGATTAATCTAGGACTAGGTTACTAATAACTTGATTGAATAATCTGGGACTAGGGGTGAGTTCTCATAAGGTCAACTACAACTTCAATTGAGTCTTTTGACAGTTGCATGATGAAACGGTACTGCGTTTCTCCCGACTAGAGTCGTCGATCGATAACTCTGAGTTGAACCAATTCTTACTACCTCAAATGTTAGACTAATACCTTAATTGATTAATCTAGGACT
>NC_061112.1:130557609-130572691 GCF_002878395.1 Capsicum annuum | reverse complement strand
GGCAAGGTCAACGGTCAAAGGGTGCAAAATGTTGCTTTTTGATGGGTTCAAGGGTTCAGCTGACAAACATGTAAGTAGAAGTGTCCAACTTACAAAACCGACATAGTACAGAGGTCCAGAAGGTCATTTTACCTTTAAAATAAACTAATTTTATTTTTTTATCCATTTAAAATATAAATGAACCAGCTTGCTATATACTATATGGATTAAATAAAAGAAAAATGACCAAATTTATCTTTTTAATTTGAAAAATTAGCTGAATTGATCATTCGTGACACTTTAAGATTAAATTTATCCTCGTTGTCATATTTTGAGGCCAAATTTATCTCCCTATTTTAAAAAATTGACTAAATGTACTTTCAATGTCACACTTTGAGTCATATATCCTCATTATTAAGAAATTTTTCACCAATACTTTTCATTAACAGAAAAGTGCAATCAATGTTAAATTATTCATATTTTCAAAATAAATCACACTTTAAACTAATTTGGTGGATTCGACCAATAAAAAATATACCCCTCCTTTGGTTCAGTTGGTCGGATTTTTCCAACAAACAAAAATATTTTTCTTTCAATGTGCAACGTGGCAGGTTATCTACAAATGAATAAAAAGTAAAACGGAATAGGATAGCATAGAAGCATGAAACTAGAAAAAAAAAATTCTATTACAAACTCTGCTTCTATTCAGTTATATTCAGATTTCAAATTTTGATAGACAACTCTATGTGCATTTAGATTCTAGAGTTAGTGAATAGTTTTTTTGAGCAAATAATATGATGAAAAATTTGTGTGGATTTAAATTACATATAAAGACACATGAATAAAGAGATATCATGATTGACAAATAGGGAAACCTCTTAACTCAATCAATCAGAGAAATATCTAGTGAGTCTAATATATTGCATTTGACGTCAAGTTCTATTTTTCACGAGCTCTGCATTGATACGGAACTATGAACACTGATAGGGGTATATTACATTGTGTCTGAATTGATGCTGACTATTTTTTTTCATGAGCTATAACTGAAAAATATTCAACGAGTTAATCTCATTGAAAAAATTTGACCAACAAAACTGAAAGGGGTATATTTATTTGTGTATTTTTGTTTCTTGAGTCGAATCAGATGAATTAGATTAAGGTGTGTTTTATCTTTTAAAAATGAAGCATTTAGTATTAATTTGAGTTTTTCTATTAAACGAAGGGTACATGTGAATTTTTTTTTTAATAATGAGGTTAAACTTGACCTCAATATAGACATCGAGGGTAAATTTGGGCTTAAAATATGACAAAACATATATTTAGATAAATTTTTAAAGTAGATGATAAATTTAGCGTCAAAGTATAACAACGACAATAAATTTAATCCCAAAATATGATGATGGGTATATTTAACTAATTACTATTTTAAAGCAGAAGGTAAATTTTAGTATAAATAACATAAATACCATTTTTTTTGGAAGTAATTACACTTTCTCCCACTTTTTTAATTATTTTACTCTCTCTCCTTATTAATATACATATTATAGCCGACATATACATATCATTCTGTGTATATGTGTTGGAATTTTTGTAATATGTTTAAGGAATTAAGATTTTTTATAATATTGAAAACATAAGTTGTGTATTTGCGTAATTTTTAGTAAATTTTAAGTATTCCCTCGAATCAATTGATTTGGGCCGAAATTGGCAGGCCCAGCAGACCTCCTACGTCTTCCCAACCCCTTTGCCTGCTACAACAACCTGTGTGTACCTCAAATACTTTCAAATAAATTTCTACTTTCAAAGGAGACTATCAAAAAATTCCGAGGTTCGTTCTACTTTCTTCTCAAATTTTCCTTTAGGGCTGGTTACATGATATTGTGCTTGCTTTGTTTTTCTTACCACAGTACACTCTTAACTAATTTCTGTCAATTTGGGTATTTTGATATTTCTGTTTCAATTTTAGAATGGATTGTATAATTTCTGTCAGTTCAATATTTTCTTCAATTTGTGGGACTATACTACACTGGATATGATGTTGTTGTTGTACTCTAGATGCCAAAAGTTAATTATGTTTTTGCCTCGGTTCAAGAGGACCTACTTATTGAAAGAAATTCTACTTTTTTCGTTTTCATGTAAAATCTGATCCTTCAAGAATCTCTATTTTGAGCTAGACCTTATTGTGGTCATTTATTTCAGGTGTACACGCAGTTTATCAACTGTATTGGGGATTTCATTAATACATCATGTTCTGGCAACATTGTTAGATTTCTCATACACCACTCAAAATAGTGCACCACGTACAGAAAAAGGTAAAACCTTTACCATATTTTCGTGAATTGTTGTATAGCCAATAACAGGTACATTAGCTTCAACTTATGTAATGTATTTTCCATATGTCAACTACGTCAAATACATGCATTAGCAGCTGGGTTCGTATTTGACGTGTGTCTATAGCACTAAGGACTACATGTGTCTATGAGAGGAAATCATTCAAAGAACATCTTGAATTAATCTCTGAGAAGCAATTTACGACTATAATGAGTAAGGTGGAAAAGCTCTTAATAAGGTTCCTAACGCTGCTAATTTTGATAAATGAGCAGTTATTGTATCTGTTAACTTCTCCTTTTGCGTTACTGAGATGTAATTTGGGTGATGGTTTTGCTATACATTGAGTCCAGGACAAAATGTCTAATGATATGCCCAAATGGAAAAATATTCTTATCTACTCGTCAAGGTATGATATTTTGTAGAGGAATAAGGAGATTGTAGAATCGTTTCTTTTTTGAATATTAGTAGCTCTGCCTGAAAATCTAAAGATTGCATGAACCTCTCAGTATGACAAAGGCTATATTTGTAAATAAATATTGCCTTATGGCTAATAGCAAACTATCTTTTAACCTTGGACGGCAAACACATGTTATCCTTGCTATTTGCTATACTACGTAGACATGTCTTCTTAGATTTTTCCTTTCTCCATTTTCCTCTTCGTGTGTCTTATAGCTTCTACTGAGTAACAGTCATGCAAGAGAATCGCCATAATCTTCTCTTGGGGATTCAATTAAGGCAACTCAGTAAAACACCATTATCTGTCCATATCCTATTTGGCAAAGCAGACTTAGTTGATCTCTGAAAAATTTCCTAAAGACTTCCTTTTTGATTTTTCAATGGCAGAACAAGGCAAACAAGAAAACTGCCCTCGTCGATTCTCCAGCATTCAGAAATTTTCAGGTGGTTTATTGGGTTATTTCATGTCTCATTATATTGATTATTAATGGATAGTTGCATGTGTGTCTTATGTGTTTGTTCGTATCTATTTGTTATTTAGTTTGCTTCCTTAACACATAATTTTTCCTGATTGTATCAATTTGTTGATTTTGGAGGGTAGCATAGCTGTGTAGTGTTGACACATAAACTAATCAATTGAAGCAGTGCACATTAATCGTTTGTGAAAATGCATATATGTATCTCTTGTTCACCATTTTCAATTTTTCTTAATGAGCTAAAATTCAACATGTCCTCTAAGGAGTGATAAAGTTTGTGTTTTTACATGTATTAAAGGAGCGAGTGAATGATTTCTACTATAAGAAAAAGCTCAATCACCACATCTTTGACTTGCTCCGAAAATTTAATATAGTACCACAATACACCCTTGTGGTCTGGTCCTTCCTCGGACCTATGCATAGTGGGAGCTTTAGTGCCCCATGCTGTGGCTGCCCCGCAACTGTTTACCCTCCTTTTTAATAATGAGTTAAAAGAGATCCACTTTATTTTAATTTATGGTGTCTTTCTTCAAGAATCAAAGTGTAATGTGCATTGTTTTCTGATTTCACTGCTTAATGTAATTTTTTTCCTTTGATTTAACTGAACACGATAGGCATTTTTTCTGCTTTTGTGCTGTCATGAAATTCGTTATCAAATCGATTGATTCCACCCTCAAGTTCAAGAGTAATTTAACATGTAATAGCATGGGAGTATTCATATTTACCAACTTCTTATCTTTCCTTTCAACACGATCATTATTGTGGGATATACGATGCACTAACTTGATGAATCAAATCATTTTCTTAACCAAATAGTTAGAGTTTGAACTGTTTCAGGTGGTTATTTTTTAATTATTTTGTAGTGTTGGCTACATTTTAAATAGTTGCCCTAAAAGTAGTTTGTAAATTCCCCCACACGCCTAAAACTCGAAATTGCTGGAAATACAATATTAAAAATGAAATACTAAACTTTTAAGTGTTCGGTTTCTGTGCAGATTCATGGATTTGTAGTAAGGCCATATACATGGGAATCTTCAAGGAGAAGAAAAATTCACCTTCGCTATCTACTTCGCCTTGCGCTCAACTCAGAGAGGCTTACCATAATTGCTTCAACAGGTCAAAGAATCAAACTTTCTTTACCCCTTTTGTCTAATTTTTGTTGCGAGTCAAGAACAGATAATTTTCTTTAGATTATTGAAAGCTCCCTCCATTTTTTTCCTACTTTATTTTTTAGTCCGTTTAAATAAAAATCCCTCTTTTCTTTTTTAGCAACTATTTAATTTCAACTATCTACTGACATGTTTAACACTATAAGAATAAAGAATATTTTAGACATTAGACATTTTTAATTGAGTGCCAAATTCAAAAGTTTTTTACTTTCTTAAATTCCATGTCAAGTCAAAATAAGACGATAACGCTCAAATTACACTCTTGAATGGGTGTAAGCGATTGTTGTCAATACAATAACCCAACTTAGGTTGGGACCGAATCCACAAGGAGTGAAAGCATGGAATTCAAAACTCAAGAGTGTTGATAGTTGCTAAAAGGTGACCATAATGTGAATAAAACAAACATAAATGTAAAGTGGGGGAATTAGTTTGCATGTGTTTATAGTGCCAATTACTTCAATTTTAGAGCATTATCTTGACGTTGAAAAATGCTAAGAGTGAATTCAATTGAGAATAGGTCTTGGGAAATGAGCTAGAAACCCTTTTTTAGGCCCCACTTCCACATTTGACAAAATTACTAAATTGCCACAGTGCTCTTGATCTGCTTGAGCGGATGGAGAGCAGATGGGTAGCAGCTTCAAAGCGGATGACTCTTTTCCTTCACATTTGGCCTCTTGTTGACTTGAATGACTTGTCCATCTTCCTTTTTTACTTTTACCTACATAAATGAGCATTAAGTAAGAGAGTACCATCAAATCAATAGAAAAGCATGATAATTTAGGCTTAAAAGGTGCTAGCAAGTCATCAAATTGATGACTTATCATAAGACAAATAAATATACATAGCAAGTATATTGGTACAAGGAAAACACTTGTTATTTACCTAAAACCTTGAATCCCGAGATTGATGATGGGGTTTTTCTGCAGGTGGTATTCTGACAAATTCTTGAAGGGGGAGTGGGATAAAGAAGAGTGTGTTATAGAGTGGAAGAAATACAGAGACTGTCTATCGGTGAGCTCATCTTTGATTTCTAAGATCAATTTATGTTCATTATGTATTTGTTTTTTTTTAACTTACTTTTTTCATTACAAAATTTCAGCAAAATCTGGATGATAGGCATTTAAGTAGATTCTTGGAAGTCGATGGAATTGTGGGTGGTGCTAACCTAAATGATTCTAAGAGTTCTACTGGTGTTCCCAAGTAACACACAAGTGAGCATCTTGAAGTTCCATGAATATGAAAGTTGATTTAAAGAGAAAGTATAAGTAGAATGTTCCTGTAATTGTATTTGATGTTAAGTTAAAGTGACGTCGGGAAAAAGTACTTTTACTCTTATTGAAAGTCTTTCCTGAGTTTTGTATGTAAACATTTGAGTAGAACCATGCTCTGCTATGGAAATTTTGACACTAGATAGAATTTTAAGCTAAAGATTTTTAGACTATGATCTTAGGTAAATTGTTTGTGTTTTATGATGTTAGACCAGTTGCATACGATTCCATCACAATTCTTGTTGAATTTAAGAAGAAAATGGGATAATGTTGAGTGACGATTGTTTGGATATGTAAATAATGAGAAAAGAAGAGATGTTGGGAATGAATTGTGTAGTTATTCCCTCAAGCACGTTGCGCTTAAGTAAGTAACTTATTACTATTATATCGTAAGATATAATCTTTCTTCCTTCAATATTACTCTTATATATAAATGAAGAATGAAGAATAGGTGGTATTACTATTTTGTCTTTTTGTGTAGTACATCAGTCTTTCATTTATAAGTAATTATTACTATATATTATTATTATTATTATTTATTTTTACAATTATTATTATTATTTTTTATTATTACCACTACTACTATTATTATTATAGTATATTATTATTATTATTATTATTACTTTACTTTACTACTATATATAAGTGGAGATTGGGGTGACTATCAAAGGTAGTTCGGTAATTTTAGTCACTCCAACCTTTACTTATATATAGTAGTAAATAAAATAGTTATACATACATATGGATTTTTCCTTATATTTTTTAGTTTTGCCCTTATTTTTATTGTGCAATAAAATCGTTACATACGCATATTATTTCTTTCTTATATTTATTAGTTTTTTCCTCATTTTTATGATGTAATAAAATGGTTACACATGCATATTTTTTTATATATATATTTATTAGTTTTGTCCTCATGTATTATTTTAGTAATATTTTTATTTAGGTCTTTGTAATTCAATTATACATGCTACTATTTATGTATAAATATCTTTTTATTCCTTATTAAATGACTATCAAGGGTATTTTTATAATTTTATGGTGCAGTAAAATGGTTACACATGCATATTGCTTTTTCTTTTATATTTATTAATTTTGGTCCTCATTTTTATGGTGCAATAAAATGATTAAACATGCGTATTATTTTTTTCTTATATTTATTAGTTTTTTTCTCATTTATTATTTTAATAATATTTTTATTTAGACCTCTGTAATTGAATTATACATGGTAGTTATTTTTTATAGGAAAAAAACGTATATAACATTCCTTAGATAGAAAATTACAACTTATAGCATAACTTTCATTTTATCAAGTTATAGCAAATCTTATAAATAAATAATAAAATAAAAATATTTTTTCCCTTTTAATAAATAAAAAAATACCAATTATATATATGAAAAAAGATTCTTTTAACCCAAAAAAGATGTCGGTTATTGTCAGATATTTTTATCACCTTAAATATCTCATTAAACAATTTTCATATAATTAATGAAGATCTTAAACGTATAATTCAAAGAATTCTATTCTCAAAATACCATCCAAACACACTTCCATATGTCACTAAAATCATATTTCCACTTATCTTCTTCTCCCATTTTCCTTATTCGAAATTCATCTCAAAACATCAATGGCAAACTATAGAATGGATTCTGAAGAGGAAGCTTTGTTTCGAAATTCTCCTTATCCACTTTACTTTGTCCAAAGTTCATCCACTATCTCCCATGCAAATAGTGGACATGAATATTGTATTTTAATGAATTGAAAAGTTGCATACATAGACATGAATATTGTATTTTAATATTTTTTTGGTGATTATTATTGTTGTCTTTTTATGATTATTGATATGAACAAAGTGTAGTTTTTGTATTTAAGTAGTTTTTTATTTGGTGTTATGTTCATTTAACAATTGTTTTGTACTTCACATCGTTGAATGAATTGGATATTAATTAAGTTTGTGTCAACCCGATTTACTGCAATTTTTCTTTACAAATCGTGATTATTTTTTTCAGTATGAAAGATGACATTCTTTATTAAATCTTAATTTAATACAAAAGTAGATGATAGAATCTTGATTCAAAGAGATAAGCACATAGTGTATGGAATGAGTATATAAATTGGTATTACCTAACTTTAATATTGCAATCCATAAATATTAATTTAGATATCTATTCATACAGATGTAACATGTAAGAAAACACTTTATAAACTGATTCCATTCAATTTATAATCTTAAGTATATCTTCTTAATTGAATATCACAATCACATTATACTCATTCCATATAAATATAATATGTAAGAATCTATTTTATAAATCTTGAATGTAATATTGATGTTATACAGGTTTCAGACATGAAATAATTCAAAAAATACAAGTTTGTATATTTATTTTATACACTAAAATAAATAATAACGTATAATATTTGGTGAAAGTCGATTTCTATACCAACTTCTGCAATCATTATACTTATTTCATACTGATTTTATAAAGAATTCATACACGAAACAACTAAACACGTTTCGTGTGCACTGCTAGATTTGTTGTAAGCACGTTGTTTTGTGTGCGCTGATTTTGATTCTTGTTGTAAGACCCAATTTCAACAATTTTTTTTGACACTTCGATAGACGAGAAAGAGTGAAACAACCTAAATCAAACGAAGGTTTAGAAAGTTGAATGGGGCTACTATTTTCAATTATTTTAGGACTTCTACCTGAAGGAGTAAAATCAAATTTTGGTTTAGACATAATTCACAATAGAGAATGAAAAAAATATATATATCAATTTACTATTTTTTCGAATAGAAGATGAATGTTAACTATGAAACTCAGATTTTTCAACTAAGAAGATGAGTATAATATGAAAGAGATCCCAATATGAAACTCACTTTTTACAATCTTGTATTTTCAAGAAGAAAATATGAATATTATATGGAGACACAAGTTTCAAAAAAGTTTTGAAAGGTTGAGTATTATAATGGAGAAAGAGGAAGGTGAGGTTGAGTATTATAGAATGGAGAGAGAGAGAAAGAGAGAGAGAGAGAGTTGATTTACACGTAATCTTCCAATAAATTTATCTGATAAGTAAGAGTGTGTAGTATTTTAAATAAAAAATAAGTAACATATATTTACCATAATTATCAATACAAAATTTCAGGAAAATATTGATTACAATCCTCTAAATAAGGAACTAATTTTAAATTAAATAATTTAAAACGATTTATGAAAATATACTTAAAAAGATATCTCTTTTAACAAGTTGCTATAACTTGTAAGTAAATTGTTATCACTGTAATTATCTAAAAGTGTTGCTAAAATTTGTTATTTTAAATCTAATAATACTATAGGGGATAATTTTCTCATAAATATAAATATTTTTTCGTTCCTTATTAAATTACTTATCTTTTATACTCCAAGGGTATTTCGGTAATTTTATGGTGCAATAAAATGGTTATACATGCATATTATTTTTTCTTATATTTATTAGTTTTGTCCTCATTTTTATGGTGCAATTAAATGGTTACACATGCATTTTGATTTTTTCTAATATTTATTAGTTTTGTCCTCACGTATTATTTTAATAATATTTTTATTTAGACCTTTGTAATTGAATTATACATGGTAGTAATTTTTTATAAATATCTTTTTATCCTTATTAAATGACTACCACGGGTATTTCGGTAATTTATGGTGCAATAAAGATTTCTAAATCGACGTACGTCTCATCAACTTATATATTTAAAACTTTCAAATGAGACATGCATCATGTACTTTTTCAGGAATGTCCAAACGAAAGACGTGCCGCCAACTGCAGTTGCAACAATCTAATTAGATTTTTAACCATTTATATAATCACTTTTGTATTTGTTGGATCAGTCCAGAAAACTCAATTTTGTTCCACACTGAATGTATATATTATGTTAACATCGATTTATTGTACTACATTTCTTTTCTTTACTCCTATGCTAAACAACTAAAACAAGTAGGAAATAATCTTTCCCCAAGTTGAATCTCTTTTGTACATTAGTGTTGCCTAAATGTCCGTGCTTTGCACGGGCACGAGTATCTAATTTAATATGTATCAAGAGGAAAATGATAAATTCGAAATTTTATGAAATATTTTAAAAGATAAGGAATTTTATATATTTATACCTCTTAAATTTGTGTTTTTATGTAATTTTTCCTCCTGAAAATACTTTTGAGTGTGGATTCACACATTTATATTTAGTATAAACCACATAAATCCGTTTTATAGTGAAAGTATTTACATATAATTCCTTTAGACTTTCTCTCTCTCTAATTTGTAAAATATACTTATACATTAGATAGACCCTTATACATTGCTGCAATGTATGATAAAACAGATTTGCCTATATTTATGGAAAGAGAAATCAGATACTATCTTTCTCTACCTTAATTAACGCAATTAATTACCGATCATTATGTGGTGTATGGTTAAATATAGTAACTAAACATCACTATTGTAAGGTATGATAATCTCTCTCTCTATATATATGTATATATATCTAAAGGAGACATTAGAGGCTGTTGATGTGGCACCTCTCAATGACCTCCATTCTCATTTTTCTTTTTTCTCCTTTTTTTTTTGGCTTTTTTCATCTATTTTAATTTCTTTTATTGTAGTAAAAAATCTAAATTGTTTTAATATATGTATCAATGTTGGTCTTTATTGTGCAATTAGAAAGGGTAATTATAAGGTGAACATAAATGATAATTTTATTATTGGAATACAAAAGGACAATGAAAACTTGTAACAACAAATTAATTGAAAAGAGTATAAAATATTAACTGGCACATTATGGGGATCACAGAGGAGGGACTAATTGGACAAGTTCAGTCAATTCAGACTATGAAGATATTGAACCTTCCTATGGCTGGATCGAGGATATGGAAAATCATTATCTTCTTATTGATCCACCGGTATACATACTTCATCATAGAACATTTTGGTTTCGTAAAAATCTGCCTCTTCAACTAATCATTCATTGAGCAATTGACAAACTTTCAAGTCAGAGTAACATGTTTGCATAAATTATTCATTCAATTATTGCTATTATCTGCAGTAGTTATTGAAATTAGCTTATCAATTATGAGGTTGATTTTTTTTATTTTTTTAATTCTTGCTATTTAAATTGGTTAGAAGGGTTCAAAAGGGAGGAGGTGAAGATTGAAGTAGATATATTTGGCAATATAATAGTAAGTGGAGAAAGGAAGGTAGGTGAATATAAATTTATTCGCTTTCGAAAATCATTGAAAGCTCCTGAAAAGTCGAAATCTGAGGATACTAGCGCAAGGCTTGAAGACGGAATTCTGTATGTCATAATCATAAATCATAAAGCTCTATCAACATGCAATATAATCTCTACAACAAGAAGCATAATTTTAAGAACGACTATGGATGAAGCAAGAGTATAGACGAGTCTGACTATTCTTCTGTAAAACAATCCAGCAATAGTGTTTACCTTGTCAATCTATCTTCGGTAATGACTCTCACATTATTCAAGATCATGGTGAAATCAATGAACTCAAAATTCTCTTATCTCTTATGTAGGTTTTTCTTGGTTAATGCAGGGATCCATAATGGCGACTCATGTTAATCCAACAACAATAGGGTATAGAGTAGTGTTGAAAGGAACCGGCAGGATCCCTATAGTATTTCCAAATGAAACTTTAGCCATGAATACAAGAGTACAAGAAGGGGACGACTTTTGGGTGACAAGGTACTTCCCCTTCTGCCAAATTGCTTCAACAAATAGCCCGTTTGAGTTCATCAGCTTCACAACATCAAAAAGGAAGAAGAACCATCCACAGTTCTTGGTTTGGGCCGGTAGGAATTCATTGATGTACAACTTGAGAGGGCTAAGCCACAAGAATAAGCACCGACGATAAAATAGAAGAAAAACAGGAACAGGTTACTTGAAGCCTTATTCATTTCTATGATTGATTTCATTAGTTCACTACACTTCCTGTAAAGTCCTCACTCCTTTTTGGATGTCATCTATAACAAAATTTTCTTTATGCTGCTTCTTACACCAACAATACTTAATTTACCAATTAAAGGCAAGTCTTGAAAACAATGGGACTGCTTAATAGAGACTGAGAATGCTATACAACATGGTTCAATACAAGCAACTAGAGCAACAGAATCATTATTGGTGAATTGTTACATAAAATTGGGAGAAGAAAAATGAAAAATACATGGAATATATGAAAAATATTTTCAGAATAAAATTGTAATTTGAAAATAATGATTCATTTATTTTGTTTTATATATAATCATCCTAAATATGTAGAGAATAAGAATTGACTTTTGATTTGCGACGAAATTTACAAAATAAAAAAAGAATAATGGTTGTAAAAAAGAAATATGCTTACATGAAATTAAGAGAAAATAAAGTGAAAAACATTGTCAAAATTAAAGTTTATAAATTTAAAATTAATAGTCATTTATTTTGTTCCATATTAGTCATTCTAATTACAAAAATTGTAGGAGATATAACTAAAAAAAGGTAAGAGATATTTTTAAAATATTATGTGGAGAAAAAGAGAAGAAATAACTTGTGAATTTGGAGAAAATTTTGGAAATAAATGGAGGATAAAAGTTGTAATTAGGAAGAACTCATAATTAACTGTGAGGAAGCAGGAAAATTTTTAAAAAAGGCATAAAGAAAAAAAAAAAAAGGATGCCAAAGATTTGAATTTAGTTGTATTATTTCCTTTTTTGATTTTCTTTTTTTCCTTCTTCTAATTTTTTTATTTATTTCATATTAGTTAAATTCATATAAACCTATATTTATTTATAGATGAATAATGTTTTCTCATATTTTTGGCCTTTTTCTTATTTCTACTTGGAATGTTCATAAAATAATTGTATATTTGCTAGGAGTTACACCTTATGATAAATATTGCATATTAATGTATCATTACTGTAGAAAAGTAAATGGGTATTAATAAATATAACCGTAGAATTTGAATGGCTCTTATGATTTGTAATAAATAAGAAAAAAAATAAAATGTTCAGATAAATCATGGAGTATTACTTTGATAAAGAGAAATTTACCTAAGAAAATTTATAATGCAGAAGACGAAAATTAAGGGATGTTAGAATACAATGCTTTGTTTCCTTCTTCATTAATTAAAAAAATTAATAAGAATCACAACTAATTATTTTATTGAATTGAAAACCTGAAGGTTTTGATTTGAAATCGATGGTTTCATGGAGAATTCTAAAACGTTACACTTCATGTTTCATAGTTATTAAATAACCACATTATAGTAAGTATAATTGTATAGTTATTGACTTGTGAGTATTTATCGAATTCAGTATTGTTGAAATTTATAAAGGAGAAGAAATGACAAAAATAAAAAAATGATAAAGTTTATAAATTTACAATTAATAGTCATTTATTTTGTTCTATATTAGTCATCCTAATTACATAAATTGTTGGAGATATAGCTAAAAAAGGTAAAAAAAGTTGAAATATTTTTAAAATATTACGTGGAGAAAAGGGAAGAAATAACTTGTGATTTTGGAGAAAATTTAGGAACTAAATGGAGGATAAAGTTGTAAATAGGAAAAACTCATAATTAACTGTGAGGTAGAAGATTTTTTTTTTTTTTTTTTTAAAAAGGCATAAAAAACAAAACAAAAAGGGCTGCCAAAGATTTGAATTTAATCATATTATTTCCTTTTTTGATTTTCTTTTTTTCCTTCTCATTTTTAATTTATTTCATATTAGTTAAATTCATATAAACCTATATTTATTTGTAGATGAATAATGTGAAGGTTGGATTAGAGTAGGCGATATGACACCTCTCTTTGGTTATAATTTATATTGATTTTTTTTCCATATTTTTGGCTTTTTTCTTATTTCTACTTGGAATGTCCATAAAATAATTGTACTTTTGCTAGAAGTTACACCTTATTAATGTTATGATAAATATTGTATATTAATGTATCGTTATGGTAGAAAAGCAAATGGCTATTTATAAATGTAACCGTAAAATTTAAATGGCTTTATGATTCGTAATAAATAAGGAAAATAAAATGATCAGGTAAATCATGAAGTGTTATTTTGATAAAGAGAAATTTACCTAAGAGAATTCGCAATGCAGAAGTCGAAAATAAAGGGGTGTTAGGATATGATGTTTTATTTGCTTCTTCATTAATTAAAAAAATTAATAAGAATCGCAACTAATTATTTTATTGAAATGAAAACCTAAAGGTTTTAATTTGAAATCAATGGTTTCACGGAGAATTCTAAAACGTTAGTCTTCATGTTTCATTAGTTATTAAACAACCACATTATAGTAAGTAGTGTGAGTATTTGTCGAATTTAGTGTTGTTGAAATTTATAAATGAAAAGAAATGGCCAAAATTAAAAAAAAATGATAAATAAAATCCTCGATCAAAGAAATATGCCACACGCTTATATATATATATATATATATATAATGAAAATTTTAGAAGTCTTTATACAAATTGAAAACAATAGTAAGTGGATGTTTTTTTAACCCTAGAATTTTATTGATTAAACAAGTGAGTGATATTTTTTCAGATTTTGTTTCTCGAGTTTCAAATCCTCCACTCCCCTAGCCCCCGTCTCGCCCCCACACCTCACTATCCCCGTCCAGCCCCTCTCCACCCTACCCCCACACCCCTTCCAGCCCTGGACCCACCCCTAGCCCCCCACCTCAACACCCCTTCCAGCCCCGTCCCCACCCCACCCCCAGCCTCCCAACACTCTTCTAGCCCCTCCCCCACGTTAACTTTTTATTTTTTATTTTAATTTTTCCTCTCAATTCAATTCTTTTTTTAATTAAAATTTAAACTTGAAATCTTTTTATTTTTTGGGATTAAAATTTAAAATTTAAATTAAAATTGAAAGTGAGTGATAGTGAATATGAAAAAAATTAGTGAATTTCGCTTGAAAAAAATTAAACTTTTTGTGAATTTGTTAAAAATATAAAAATAAAAAATTTATAATGTTTGTATATATGAATTTATAGTTAAAAATTTAAATTAGTTGGAGAAGAATTTTAATTATTTGAAATAGATTTGATGTTTAATTTGTGAGCAAAAATAAAAACATGATTATTTAAAATTTTCTACAATTTATAAATTTTTCTTATTTAATTAAATTAATTTTAATATTTAATTTATTATGTAGTATTTTAAAAATAACTTAAAATTTAATTTAATATTTTTTTTAAATAATGAGACAGACGTGAAAAAAAGTGTGTTACACTTACAAAAAAAAAAATTTAAAATATTATTTTTAATGAATTTAGGGATATAAGTATTCTACTTATAAAATCTACACAGCGAACAAACTCATTTCCCTTTTATATAAGAACAAACTTTCTCTTGACTCTCTGTCATCACT
>NC_061112.1:130469022-130554609 GCF_002878395.1 Capsicum annuum | reverse complement strand
TCCCTTTTATATAAGAACAAACTTTCTCTTGACTCTCTGTCATCACTGTTAAACTTGAACTGATGGCTCTCTATCCATTGCCTTCTTCCATTATACTCAACAAACTCTCTTTTCACCCTTTCACTAGCCGCTTTTTTCCCAAACCTCTCTTTTATTGCCGCTTTTCCACTACCTCTTTCTCGACGGTACCGCAACACCTTATCTATGGCCCTTCCCTGTACAAAGGCCACAAAATAGCACACCAAAACTCCGATAACTTCACTAGAATCTTCGATATTACTGCTTTACGTGTCCCTTCTAAACTCTGTTTCTCTCTCGAAAGCAAATTGCGTGGCCACCTTTTAAATTGGCCTCGCATTCGTAACATTGTTAGGGTTCCCGGTGATGATATTGAAGATGAGTTAAAGGATTTTATCGGAGATGATAATCGTGATGATGATGATGAAACCCTAAAGTTATTGGAACGGAGAATTTACGGGAGAGGTGAAGGTGATGGGGAGAAAATGTGTGAGGTTTTGTATAGGGATAAACTTGCGAGGACTTTCAATTCGACAGGATATGTGAAGTTTGAGAATTTGGCGAAGATATCGCGACCGAAAAAGAACAAGTGGAAGAGAGAGGGGAATGGGAGAGAGAGGAGAGGGAATGGGAGAAGTGATATGTCAATGGTGGAGGTGGTTGAAGAGGAGGGGAGTGGAGATGATGAGGATTTCAGTGGGTTATTGGGAGATGATTTTAGCGGAAGAAAATGGAGTGGATCAACGAGGTTATTGCTGTTGGATGAGAGGTACGCGAACAAGGGGATAGAAGAAATGCCCGAGGCAATTAAGGCAGTCCTCAAAGAACACAACGAGGAGGAAAGTACAAGATTATGTTTTGAAATTGTGAGATGCAAGCTGACATTATTTTACAATTATTGGCAGATGAATGAGGTCTTGGATGTCTTGCTTCCACAAGGTATGATTGTTCCTTCCGCTTTCGAGACAGTTGGGCATATTGCTCATCTAAACTTGAGAGAGGAGCATTTTCCGTACAAGAAACTTATTGCAAAGGTAGTTCTGGACAAGAACAAGCCGAAGATACAAACTGTTGCCAATAAAATTGATGTCATCCACAATGACTACAGAACAATGCAGCTTGAAGTTTTGGCAGGAAACCATTCTCTGGTTACTACTGTAGTCGAGAATGGACTCTATTTTGATGTTGATTTAGCAGCAGTATATTGGAATTCTAGGCTGGCAACTGAAAGACAAAGGCTTCTTAGTTGCTTCACCTACAATGATGTTGTATGTGATGTTTTTGCTGGGGTTGGTCCTATTGCAATATCTGCTGCGAAGAAGGTCAATTATGTATACGCTAATGATTTGAACCCTAATGCTGTTGAATATCTGGAAAGAAACTGTGTCCGTAACAAACTTGAGAGGAAGATTGAGATTTTTAACATGGATGGAAGGAGGTTCATTGACAGTATTTTTGCAAGTGAAAAAGCTAGGCCAATTACTCAAGTAGTAATGAATTTGCCGAATGATGCTGTAGGGTTTCTTGATTCATTTAGAGGAATTTTCAGAAATAAGCGCACGGATAAGCAATTTACCTTGCCAAGGATCCATATATATGGGTTTTCAAAAGTTCAGGATCCTGAATTCGACTTTCATGAGAAAATCAGGATTGCACTGTCTGAGGTGGCTTTTGAGGTACAAATGCACAGGGTTCGCCTTGTTGCACCGGGAAAATGGATGTTGTGTGCGTCATTTGTCCTACCTGAGACGGTGGCTTTTGCTAAATGAACTCCGCAAGTAATTTTGTTTGGGTAGTTGAAGCCTTCAACCATTACATGTTACAGCCAATCCCATTTTCAGATGTAAATTTGTCTGCTCAACTTTCCTTGTATCTTGTTTTGTTATCTGTTTGCAGCTTTCTAATTTCATAGTCGTGGCTGCGTATTAGTGGTAGTTCAAAAAATAAAAAAATAAAAATTAGAGAGGAAATGTAGGTGATAATTATTGGAGTTAAATAAGGAGTATCAGTTACTAATCAAATGATCAGAATTCTTACTTAATCAAATAACTAAATTTAAACGTTTAAAATGCAGTTAAATTTCTTCTCATTTTCAAATATTTTTGAGAAGGAAGTATCTGTACCAGAATCTTAGGAGTCCATTTCTATTTGTATGAACTTTTGAATAACTTTTCAAATATACTGATCTTTCACATTCTTGAAATCAAACTCATAGTAACAAGCTGTGTGTTCTTACTAATAGTAATATGTCTAACCAAACTTCAGGCCAAAACCAAAAGAGAAATCCAAGTAAAAACCAGAATAATAATCAAAACCAAAATGCAAACCACAACCAAAAAGCAAACCAAAACGGATATCCAAATCAAAACTTCACCACATATCCACCAGAAAATGAAGACTTCAATCTAAAAGAGACGAAACCAACTCTTGGTGGTGGAAGAGTTACTGGAAATGACAGACTTGGCACAGCATTTGATCTTGTTGAGCAAATGCATTACTTTTATGTAAGGGTAGTGAAGGCGAAGGAGCTACCTTTAAAGAAAGATGGCAATGACAAAGGCAATCTTCACCCTTTTGTTGAAGTGCAACTTGGGAATTTAGAGGGTCTAACTTTGCACTTTGAAGACAGTTCTAGTCCTGAGTGGAACCAAGTGTTCGTCGTGTTGAAGGACCGGATTCAATCAAGAACTCTTGAAGTTTGCTTGAAGGACAAATCAAGAATTGGTGATAGTGATGGTGGTTTTTGAGATCAATGAGGTGCCAAAAAGGGTACCCCCAGATTGCCCTTTGGCACCTCAATGGTACTGGTTGGAGAATAAGAAAGGAGAAAAGGTGAAAGGAGAGTTGATGTTGGCTGTTTGGATAGGAACACAAGCTGATGAGGCATTTCAAGAAGCTTTACATCTGGATGCCACATCAGTGAATGGTGATGGTGTTGCAAATATAAAATCTAAGGTTTATTTATCACCTAGACTTTGGTGTCTGAGAATTAATGTGATAGAAGCTCAAGAATTGCAGATAGGCAATAATATGCAGCAGCCGGAGATTTACGTGAGGATTACACTAGGAAATGTGGTTTTAAGGACTAAGAATTCTTTGATTAAGAATGTTTGCCCATCTTGGAATGAGGATTTGATGTTTGTAGTTGCAGAACCTTTTGAGGATCAGTTGGTTTTGAGTGTAGAAGATAAGGTAGCACCAAACAAGGATGAATTGCTTGGGAAGTGTGTCATTGCTTTACAAGATGTAGAAAAAAAGGGTAGATTTTAGTACTCCAATTAGTAAGTGGTATAGTCTTGAGAAGGAGGTTGTGTCTGAGGGTGGCAACAAAAAAGTTTCCAAACTAAACAGCAAGGTTCACTCGAGGCTATCTTTTGATGGTGGATATCATGTTCTTGATGAATTAACACATTATAGTAGTGATCTCAAGGCCACATCCAAAGAGTTGTGGAAACCAAGCATTGGGGTTTTAGAACTTGGAATCTTGAATGCTCAAGGTTTATCCCCAACGAGGACTAGAGATGGCTGCGGGATAACAGATCCTTATTGTGTGGCGAAATATGGTCAGAAGTGGATCAGGACAAGAACAATTCTCAGCAGTTTCAATCCAAAGTGGAATGAACAGTACACTTGGGAGGTGTTTGATCCTTGCACTGTGATCACAATTGGAGTGTTTGATTACTGTAATTTGCAAGGTGCAGATAAAAATGACCAAGTCAGGGATTCAAAAATTGGGAAGGTAAGGATTAGACTCTCCACACTTGAGACTAATAGAGTTTACACTCATTCATATCCTCTCATAGTGTTGACACCAGCAGGGGTGAAGAAGATCGGTGAAATTCAACTGGCTGTTAGATTTTCTTGTTCATCTTTATTCAACATATTGGCTATGTACTCTCAACCCCTATTACCAACTATGCATTACCTTCACCCTCTGACTTACTACCAGATCGATAATCTAAGGCATCAGGCCACTCAAATTGTTGCCATGAGGCTAAGTCGCGCAGAGCCACCATTGAGAAGAGAGGTGGTGGAGTACATGCTTGATGCGGGTTCAAACTTGTGGCGCATAAGAAGAAGCAAAGCCAACTATGCTAGAATAGCTGGGGTTCTAACAGGCCTAATTGCAATTCGCAAATGGTTTAATGGGATTTGCACTTGGAAGAACCCTTTTGCAACAGTGCTAGTGCACATCATATTCTTCCAATTCGTATGCTTCCCGAGGCTGATCTTAAGCAGCATCTTCGTCGTTGTTTTCTTGATGGGGACATGGAACTATAGAATGAGGCCAAGAAAGCCACCACACATGGATATCAAATTGTCACAAGCTGAAAGAGTACCTTGGGATGAATTGGATGAGGAGTTTGACACTTTACCAACATCTCCACACAATGATGCTGTGAGAATGAGGTATGACAGGTTAAGAAGCATTGGATCAAGAATGCAAGCTGTTGCCGGAGATAGCGAATCAAGGGGAAAGATTTTATAACTTGTTAAGTTGGAGAGATCCAAGAGCTACTGCTCTTTTTCTCATCTTCTGTTTGGTTGCTTCAATAGTGCTATATGTCATTCCTTTTGAAGTGGTGGCGAGTTTTATGGGGTTCTATACAATGAGGCACCCAAAATTCAGAGAGAAACTCCCTTCTGTGCCCTTAAGTTTCTTCAGGAGATTGTCTGCTAAGACAGACAGCTTGTTGTGAGAATCTTGAATTTCTAGCCATGCTGAATTTGGTGTTGGACTTTGAAAGCTACTTCCTTTTATTTATTTAGTTGAATTGTTATGGGGGGCATTTACATTTTGTTTATGTTGAATTGTTATGGGGGGCATTTACATTTTGTTTCTGCATTGGAAGTGCTCATAAAACAACAGGGACAGGACAAGCTGGAGAGCATAGCATTACTATGGTTTCTCCAATTTAGAGGATTCATTATGTTAAGGGGTCCTTTGGTGCCAACAGTTCTAAAACCAAAAGAAGGTAGAGAGAGCTTATTGTTCAAAGTTTTTAATATTTATATTTATTTAACTCTATAAGTGAGGTGCTTGTGGTATGTGAGAACAATTAAACTCTTCTTTCATTTTAATTCGCCTTGAAACTTTTTTTTTTAATTAAGAATGTATTTTACTAAACTAACCTTATTGAGTATGCTTCTGAACTCTAATATTTTCCTATGCTTCTGAACTCTAATATTTTCCTTCTTAAATCTGGTCAAAATATGCTCCCCTCCCATCACAATCCCATCCACCACCCCAATCAAGAAAAGTCATATAAAGGATGCATACCAAACACCAAGTGATATTTTCCATGCAATGCGTTTTGGTTTGGCCATTTAACACTGTTGAATGGCAGCCGAAGAAAAGATGTCTTCTATAACCCAATTGAACGCTACTGAAATTTTAGCAGGTTTGTTCATTCTCCACTATTGTGCAAATTGCACCTAGAGAAGATGATAACAAGTTTCCAAAAGTAGCTTCATCTATCTATTTGTATAAAACTCAGCGCATCATCACGTGCTATAAGCGTTACAGCAAATGTTATCTCAAGTACATAACTTGCCTTCTGAGTGTCCTGAAAATTGAAATTCACCCGAAAGATCCCTATGATAAAGAATGTTTTCTTGATTGTTACTCTCCCAAATGTGAAGCAGTATGCAGAAGTAAGTATAGCTTAATGTTTTGATCTTTTTTAGCTGAAGAATTAGTAATATCTATTACATTATGCTAATGAGTTTTCATGTGTATGTTACAGAACGAAAACCAAACTGTGATGGTCCTGGTGCAGCTTGTTACGATCCTCGTTTTATAGGTGGAGATGGGATTGTTTTCTACTTCCATGGCAAAAAAGATGAGCATTTCAGCCTAATTTCGGATGTCACTGTTCAAATAAATGCTCGTTTCATTGGCCTTCGTCCTGCAGGCAGGGCGCGGGATTTTACATGGATCCAAGCTTTAGGTCTCATGTTTGGCTCACATAACTTCACACTTGAAGCAACCAAGGCAGAAAATTGGGATCAAGAAGTTGATCACTTGAAATGCACTTATGACGGGATGAGCTTTAGTGTTCTAATAGGCCATTCATCGGTATGGAGTTCCCCAGACCAAAACCTTGAACTCGAAAGGACCTCAGCAACAAATAGTGTAAGAGTTACAATTCAAGAAATAGTGGAAATCTCAGCCAATGTTGTACCCGTGACAGGAAAAGAGGACGCGATCCATAGTTATGGTAGACCTAAAAATGATAGCTTTGCTCACTTAGAAGTGCAATTCAGGTTCTTTGATTTGTCCCCAAAAGTCGAAGGCATTCTTGGCAGGACTTACCAGCCAAGTTTCAAGAATCCAGCCAAGGCAGGTGTCGATATGGCAGTTGTTGGTGGTGATAACAAGTACAAGACTAGTTCACTTCTATCAGCTGACTGCAACTCCTGTTCTGTTTTCACTCCTGGAAAAATGGTTGCTGGGAGAGCTTTGCCAATGGACTTTGGTTCTCTTGATTGTACTGGTGGAAATGGAATTGTCTGCAAGAAATGATCATTTGATCCTAGTAATAACATGTTCAAACAAAGGAAGCAAAGAATAATTCAAATCCCTATAGTCGCAGCTTGTATCAGCATTGTTTGTTCTCAAATCTCATGAATCTGCCCTGTTTATCTATGTTAAATCTTGTTTGCTTCTTTTAAAGGGAAAAGAAAAATTGAAGCCGCATCTAATAATCTATTACACACCTTAATTATATAAAAGTGATATTATTATCTCTCCGCGATCCTCATTCTAAAGCGCGTATGTTACACTTATTTTAGGCGCGTCCAACCTATTAAATAGTAAAAGTAAATGGCTAAAAACATTAAGGGTGAAGTCATCGTTTCCACCCAAAATTATAATCGAAAAGTCGAATCCAATCATAAAAAAAATGATATTTTTTAGTCCCTAGATTTGATGTAGAAAATACATCGTTATTTAAATAAAAATTAACACATTTAAATTAAAAATTAATGCAAAAAAAATTAATATACTTCTCTCCCACCCCCAGCATCCATCTACCCCCAAACAATCATTTTCTTCATCACCCTACCCCAAACCATCATCTTCTTCATCACTCCCACCCCAAAACTCCAACCCCAACCCCAAACCATCTTCTTCTTCATCACCCCACCCCAACCAACACAGTTTTTTCATCACACCACCTCCAAAATCCAACCCTATCCCCAAATAACACAATTCATCGTCCACCTTTATCGAATTAATGTCAATTTCATCATGAAAAAAATCAAATTGTATTTGATGTTTAAACAAGTAAAATCAAATTTTATAAAAAAAAAAATATAAAATTTTGTAGCAAGGATGTTTTCCGGTAAATTCTCATCGGAAAAGTCGATTCATCGTCGATTTTCTCCTCTCTGTATGTCAATTATTAATTCATCAAAAAATGGAGCTTGCTACCATATTAGTTTTTTTTTTTTTTTAAATTATAGCTGAAAAACAAATAGAAAAAGTACATAAATATGTTGATCATTACCATTTAAAACACAGAGACCAACAGTTGTGTGACCATTTTTTGAAACAATAATGGTCATTATAGCTGAGAATTTTTTTATTTTTTTTTTTAAGAAAAAATGATGGGTTACGGATGAAGAACAATGTTAAAAGAAATTAATTGTTATAGTAATTTTGTTGGTGGGATAAAGTTTATGACGGTGAATATGGTGTAATGAAGGTAATGGAGGTTTTGGACATTGGCAACAATAGAGGTTTTAGACATTGAAGACGAAGGAAAAAAAAATAAATTAAAAAAAATTATGAAAATAATAAATTTATTATTTTTTCAGATTATGCTGACGTGGCAGTGCATGTAAAACACCATACCATATGCAAGTAGTGTAATGTCTGACAGGGTATAAAAAGTATCAATTTTTTTTATAGTTAAAGTGTGTAATAGGTCATTTATATAGTTTAAGTGTAAATTCGACTTTTCAACTATAGTTTGGGATAAAAATGATGTGTTTTTTGTTATTTTAAATGACAACTTCATTCCACTGGGGGCATGAACACAACTCTTACATATATAATTATTTTAAAAATAGAAAAACAATTGAGGATTTCTTATTCACGACACACCCCTTTAATTTAAATTAAGAACGTATTTTATTAAATTAATCTTATTAATAATGTTTTAGTATTCTAAATTTAACTATTACTTTCTGTTGTTTTTTTAACACTAAAGGTCAAAAAAGGAAAATATAATAAAAAATTTAAGCTGTCATGATTTAAGGCGGTTCAAATATGATCCGTCTTTTTTACCAGTTGAAAGTTTGTATCAGTATATCTAAGATCCTAATTGATATGATTTAAAGCGGTCCAAAATTTATATGTCAAAATAATAGGTGCTTTATCTGACGTAGTGCATGAGGCTCATAATAAAAATTTTCCTAATTGATGCGTGCTGACATGTGTCTTTCTTAGTTCCTTAGTTTCGCAAACACAGATTTCGTATGTTGACAAACATAATATAACAAACTTAAGTGAAATACCAAACTTACTAGATTAAAAGAGGAGTAGATTTATTGTCGACTTGAGAAAAGTTTTGTCGCTTTGACAAACAACTATAAAATCAAGAATCATAAGTATTAGGTTATATATATATATAAAAAAGATCATATATTTCATTGTGTAATTCCTATTTTTCAATCTTAGGTTAGTGTATCGTAGTATATGCTTTTGTTTTGATAGGTAATAAAGGAATTTTTGACTAAAATAAATTATTTTTAAAATTAATTCATCAAAGTAATATATTTGTTAAAATTTTTACAAAATTAGTATAAATATTATTGGTAGTAACGTATTATGTTTTAAAAAAATAAACTGACCAAAAAGACGTTAAAGTAGGAATCGTTAGTGACATTTACATTTTTATCTTAAAACGTTACTAACAGTAACGACACTCTGCAAATCTGCCATATCAGACTTTATCACTCTATCAAATCAACTCCACAGAGTCTGATGTGGCAGAGTTGCAGAATCGCATTACCATAGGTAACTAAAAACGTTACTATCAGTAATGAATCCCACTTTAACGACGTCTACTATTCATTTGGACCGTTAATTTTTTTTAAAACCTAATACGTTACTACCAACAACGTTTATACTAATTTTATTAAAATTTTTAAAAATATATTACTTTAATAAATTAATTTAAAAAATGCTTTATTTTAGTGAAAACTTCGGTAATAAAGGGTTGATTGGACTTCCTTTTCACGTTTTAAATGTGCATACTTTCACCTTACCAAAACTGACACGTATAGTATTGCAAAATCACAAATTACCTACTCCGTACTTTTGCAATTCTTACCTTAAATTTTATAATATGAATTGCTTAGCCAATCTACATTATCTTAGTATTAAAATAATAGATGTTTGAAATTACCGCGTCAAATAGTTCTATTGATTCTTATTAATATACTCATCAGTTCAGTACCATTTCTAGGGTTTATTACACCTCAAAATAATTGTCATTCTTGAATCTTGAAGCTCCAAAAGTACTCTTTAGCAACTGGTAAAAATTATTTTTCCTTTATTTATTTACTTCTTTTCTACTGTCGTAAAGTTGTTGCGTCACTGATGATTCAAGTTGTGAAAATAGTTGTACAAATAACAGCTGTGGTTCGGCTCTTTGCTCCCATGCATAGCGGCAGCTTTAACGAACAAGACGTCCTTTCTTTTAATGTACCTTTAAACTATATAGAATCTTTTTCTATCCTTGAATTTCTGTTTTTTTTTTTTTTTTGACAGATTGTCTAATTTGATTGGAGAAGATGGGTGGTTTTGAGCTGAAATGGTTTGTAAGAGTAGCTGTTGTTCTGATGATGGTCCCAGAAATTCTTGGTTGGGGGAAAGAAGGACACTATGTTATCTGCAAAATTGCTCAGGTAAATGAAGCGTTTTTTTTTTTTTTTTTTTAAAGTTGCACCATATTTTTGTTATGCTAAACTATGTATTTTCTGAATTAATTCTTGAAGAGATTGACTGTTTGGATAAATGGGGGGTTTAATCTTGTTCCTTTTTTATGGGTATAATGAAGGTTAAATCTTTATGTACTTGCTTGCAAGAATTTGTGTTGGCTAGTTATCTGATTTTGAATTTGGTATTGCCTGAATTAGTTAGTCTTTTGAAGGATTCTATGGGTGTGTATCCATTGTTGCAGATAGTAGTTCGTAACATACTGCTATTGGGGAACCAATTGAAATGGAATGAGCAAGTACTCAGTAATCAAACCAAACAACACATCGAGGGAAGATAAAGAGAAGAAAAGAACAAAATACAGAAAAAGATGAGACTTTTGGTAGTAATCTTTAAAACTGTGGCTACAACTGAATATAAAGAGTGTAGTAGTAATCTGGTTCAGCAGGATATTGTAAACATCACCATCTTAACAGACTAGGGAACTAAAGAAGTGGAAGAGGAAATTGGGACTTCACTGTTGTTGATGGAAACTCAGACATACTACTTAGGAAGCTCACGGTACTACCCGCTGCATAGTTTAGGTAGAATCATCTGATTTTGGGAAATTTGATCTGGCAATTATTTAGTGGCATAGTCCAACTAAGCAATCAAATTTCAACCGGGAAGGTTCTTTTCTAGTGTGGAACTTTTATAATAGGTTACCACCCTTATGGCAATATGTGAATCTCATGTGTTAATTGTGCTATTTCTAGGAAAACTAGCGTGTATATGAGAAAACTTGGGGCCTCTTTTTTTTTTTCTTGTCCATCATATTACCTCCCTTGTAATTCTGTTTCATTGATATTTAAAAATAGGTAATCTTTGTGTGCTTTAAATTATCAAGTAATAGAGGAAGATTCTTGAAATTCTTTTAATACATTCTATAAACTTGTTATGGTGGACACATTTATGATTTTGACATATTTTATCTGAAGTTTGTCACTGCGCTTCAAATAAGGTGAAGTCATTTAATACTCTTCTTTGAGTGGAAGCAAGCATATGGAAAACGATTGACAAAATATGGTCGAGCTCTTTTTGAAGCTAATGTGAATCTCTTGGACATTTCAGGAATATCTAACAGAAGATGCTTTGGCTGCAGTCAAAGCATTACTCCCAGATCAAGCCGAAGGTGATCTTTCAAATGTCTGCTTCTGGGCTGATGAAGTTCGGCACCACTACCACTACCGCTGGAGTGCTCCGTTACATTATGTAGATACACCTGATTTCTTGTGCAATTACAAATATTGCCGTAAGTGACACTACATATAATTGCTTCTGCATAAATATTTACTAACTTTTTGGTTCGTGTTAGCTATTCATTTTGGTATCAACTATCAAGCTTGCTACCTAGAAATCAAATGAAAAGGGGAAGTACAGTAAAAATTTATAACTCGTGTCTGCATTTCCTATTGTTACATGGTGCAATCAAGTCAAAGTTGCTGCACTTGATCCAGCGTTTCATAGTTGACACTTTTTCTGCTATAACAATAAACCCTGATATGGCATATTAAGATAAAAAATTTAGTGCACTTTTGTATCTGAGCATTGAGCCATTAATAACCTTGGTGTAGCAATTTTCCCATGGAAAGTTATCTTTTACCTACTTTCTGACAGGAGATTGCCATGACGGGCATGGACACATGGACAGGTGTGTTACGGGAGCAATATACAACTACTCAATGCAACTTTCACAGGGATACTATGATTTGAATTCAGAAAAATGTGAGGAAGACTGTCCCTCTGTGTTATTGATGCATTTATTTGACTGGAACTAATTATTTCTAGTGACAGACAACTTGACTGAAGCACTTATGTTCTTGTCTCATTTTGTTGGTGACGTACATCAGGTCAGTCACCTTTTCCTTGAACCTTGGTGTATATAACGGTAAATCAACACAAATGTATGCGTTTGCACATAAATGCTTGGAACTACTTTGATAAGTTTCTTTTAGTCCTAAGTACTTGATAAAAGAATAAGTTTCTTTTGGTTTTGACCTTCCGGTGCACGAAGCATCCTGCGTTCAGGCAGGATCTAGGGAAGAGCTGCACTCTGAGGGGTCCAATGTAGGCATACTACTCTGACACATAGGTGTCGTGGAAGTATCCACAGTACATGGAATTGAACCATTAGAAATGCCAATAATTCTGAGTAATATGCTTTCTTTCCTGATCTAGATCTGATAAACTGTGTGGTTGAACCATGCTCTAAATATATGCTCTCTCCTTTTTGGAGGTGCACTCGCTTACAGATATATGTTGGTTATGGAAATCCAGAATTAAATATTGTGTGTATCTCCTCCTGCGAGGACTCTGTTATTATATGCTGATATCTCCTATTCAGGGAAGCTCCTCTGTCTCTGTAGTTCTGTGCTTCTCTTACGAAAGCAGCTCTCGAATTACCTGCATTGTGCTTGGCTGGACGCGAACTAGGAGGGTCCAGTACTCCAGTCTATTTTATTAGATTAAGTTCTTCCATCATTCAATGACACCTGAACCTTCTACTCAAGTGACCAGCGATCTTTATTAAGAGCCTCCATGCACAATTGTTTTGGACCTTGTTTCAATCATCTACTGGTCTTAACAGTTGGTTGTCTGGAGAAGCATGTGACAGATAAGCCGGATTTTTGAGAAAAAGTTCCACCCTGCAGGTCACGCAACAATTTTTTTTTTTTTTTTGTTTGTGTGTGTCTCTCACCAATTATCTCTTATAAACGAATTGTATCTTTGCCTTTTGTCTTGTGGATGTCTGAATTATGATCACAAAACAGGATTCCCGATAAAAAAAGTTATGAGATCGTGAGATGGACTTCATCAAATCTGAAGCTTGTATGCATATATTTGATGTTTCTTAACTATCCAAATTTGAGTGGTGATCAGGAAAAGTAAATGGAAGTCCTGAAAGGTAAATTAAGTCTTATATGATTTTGTTTTCTTTGTGCAGCCACTTCATGTTGGTTTCATTGGAGATCTTGGTGGAAATACTATAGTAGTTCGTTGGTACAGGCGGAAGACTAATTTGCACCATGTAGGTTGTGAGTTTCTTTTGAGTGTCGATTCATTCTGATCTCATTCTTTTGGATCACTAAATAAAATTTTGTTGAAATGTAGCATCTTCGAGCAGACTTATTCACTTCATGTTGCCATAAATTATACAAAGTGTCTATTAATTATATTCCTTTTCATTTGTAATATATTTAGATGGGTACCTTCTTTGTAACTCTTACATTGCGTATTCATTTTTCTCTAATGGAAAACAAAAGGCAAGTTCTGAGTTTACCTCTTCTTAGCTTTTAACCATCACATAATTCTAAAGATAGTATGTGCATCTTAAACTGGATGCTTACAAGAGAAGGCATGTCTTTAAAACTTTAAATCATTTAATGTGAGTCATGAACAAATAAGACATCCATTTACAAAAAAGCCAGGGTAACTTCTTGACTTTACTTTTTTTAGGTATGGGATACCATGATTATTGAATCTGCATTGAAGACATACTACAAATCTGATATCATGTTAATGATACAAGCTCTTATGAAAAACATCACTGTAAGTTTTTGTTGATTTCTTCATACACAGTATTGAGTATCTTTTTGTTAAGAGATAAGCATTCAATAACCCCCGAATTATGACCGAAGTTGCTACGACACACTCCAACTTCACAAGGATCCTATTAACCCCCTTAAACTCAATTTTAACGTATTTTTGTCACCTTTTTGTGTTGATGTGACACCTTTATTACATAAAATGGCGCCCACAAAAAAGCTGCCACATCAGCTAAAAGGGTGACAAAAGGTGCCACATCAACTAAAAAGGATGACAAAAATACTCTAAAATTTAGTTCGGGAGGTAACAGGGCCCCATGAAGTTGGAGTGTGTCGTAGCAAATTTGGTCATAGTTTCAGGAGGGGTACTAGATGTTTTACTCTTTAGTTAAAGAGATAAACTTTACATTAAGGTAATGCTGGGAATTGTTATATTGCGCATTAATATTTTGGGAGGATTTCATCATCCTAGTGCTGTAATGCTCATTGAAAAGAATCTCGCTCTGTCTTTTGTTGTCTTTAGGAAAAAATTTCTTTGCTTTTAGCAAAAATAGAGTCTCAGAAATCATAGTCGAAGTCTGCTTCACAGGGATTCTACTTTCTGATCCAGCAAGATGTAACAAATTAACTTTCCTAGCTCTGTAGAAAATTTCTTTGGTAGTATGTATATTGAGATGGTTTAGGAGAGAAGTTAAAACTCTTTCTTTCCAAATGATGTTTTGTTGTCAAGAAATAAGAGGAAAGTTACTCATTGGATGTTCAACCACTATCTCAAAGGGAAGTTGCTTTCATGACACTGCAAGTTAATGCTATTTTCTTTTTGTTTCGGATGTATAGATCGAACTAACTCTTGAACTTGTTAAGCTCAAAATCTAGCAAATTTGAGTTTGTCTCTTTAATCTAGCAAAATTTGAGTTTGTCTCTTTCACTTGCTTCTCAAGACCTGGAGAAAACCTTGTGTTCTGAATGCTTGTCAAAGGTTTATAGACAGTTTAATTGTTGATCATCTCGTTTCTTCTATTCTCTATATTCCTCCCAACACTTAATTTATGTTCTTTTGTCTGGAAATAGGATGGATGGTCCGATGAGGTTCCATCTTGGGAAGATTGCCCGAAGCTGGTTTGTCCTGACCCGTAAGTGTATTCTTTTCCATTTCCTTTTTGTCCCTTAGAACTGGCAATCCCTTTCTCCCTCACTTTTTACTTTTCCTTGTGGATTAAGATGTTTTGATCTTTGGATTATTAAGTACTAGAAACATATTAAGTGAATATCTTGCGAGCGTATTATGTGTATCTTTGGTTAATTTTTGGAATAATTTTGAGATACTCTAGCTTTATACTCTATTATATATGTCGTTTGGTGAATTGCTCTTATCTTGTTATGGACATAGATATAATTGACTAAACCCTGTGAATGTTGTGTTTCCTTATATTAATAGTAATTGTCTTCAAGGATTTTGGAATTTTGGGTGCGATCCATATATATACATATATATAAAAACTAAATGCACTTTTTTTTGAGGAACTTGCTTTTACAGGTATGCTTCTGAAAGTATACATTTGGCATGCAAATTTGCCTACAGAAATGCAACCCCGGGAAGCACTTTAACAGGTAAAAACTGATTCTCTCTGGTCTTCTTTCACTTTCTAGCTTTTATTTGAACGACGTTGACATTCATAAAGATTTTTATATTGGATAACCCTCATCCAGTTAGATCAGGAAAAGGTTTAAAACAAAAATTACTTTATGAACAAGTTTCACTTCTTAATCGAGTGTTGTCGGGGAAGCTTTTCCTTTGTGGCTATATAACTCAATTCAGAAGAAGACGTTCAGTTATGTTGTGGTCTTAATCACTGAGTTCTTGATGCTGTAATAGTAAAACATTCTTGGACGTGCTGTTGCATGACTCAATTCAGAAGAAAATGTTCAGTTATGCTGGGGTCTTAATGATTGAGTACTTGATGCTGTAATATTAAAACATTCTTGGACGTGCTGTTGCATGATGTTGACAATTCTTATTTTGCCTGGTTGATAATAATTAGATGTAATGGTTTTCATCCTTATCTCTTCATTGTTATTATGTTAACTTGCTTTGCCTTTAGATAAGATCCATTATCTTATCATTTCTGCCCTATGTACAACAGCTATGTTCTTTCTGTAACCGTAATGAGCTGACATTGAGAAAGCATCATAAGATATTACACAATATTCTATTCAATATATTGCCATGTCTCTTAGTTCACTAATTTTCCTTAAATGTTTATTTTCAGATGATTACTTCCTCTCTCGGCGTCCTGTTGTGGAGAAGAGGTTGGCGCAAAGTGGGGTCCGCTTGGCCGAAGTTCTCAACCGAATTTTCACTAAAAAACCATCAGTTGTTGCACAATGAAGATGAACTGCAGCAGGAAGTCACAAATAGGGGTCCCCACTATGTATTCAACAACTTCCTCTATAACTTGGGGAGTTTTCCTCACGCCAAGAAGTGACACCTACTTAATTGCCTTATAAGTCAACTATTATATTTTAAAAAGGTGTAATAATATATACCTTTAGATGTACTACTACTCCATCTCATCTGATAATGCTGCTGTCATATTGGAATATGCTGTATGTTGCTTTTATGGATTATCAACCTCTATTTTGCTTAAGATAATAGGAATCTTCAGCTTGTACACAATAAGAACCAGTTGAACATTTTGTATATATATGTAACAATCCCATTTTGATGGGACATTTCTGTTTCTAGTACCTGTCAAGTTATAGAACTTCATTTTACTTCTTCGAGGATGTTGAGGTTAACTTCATTAAGCATTATTTATTTTCTGTTTCTTGCTTTTATCAACCAACCTGGTGTTGAAGCATGGAGCAAAGAGGGTCATATGATGACCTGTCGAATCGCGCAGGTATGGATTTCACATATATTTCTTGATATTCATTAAGCAAGGCACAATTTTTTCTTTTCAAATAAGAAGAATTATTGCATGTGGAAACAGAACCTGTTGAATCATGAGGCAGCTCATGCAGTCAAGATGTTGTTGCCAGAATATGTTAACGGTGACTTATCAGCCCTCTGTGTGTGGCCGGACCAAGTCCGGCACTGGTACAAGTACAGATGGACAAGTCCCCTACACTTCATTGACACCCCAGATAAAGCTTGCAGCTTTGATTATGAAAGTAAGTCAAATGCATCAAAAAAGGACATGTCTTTTTCTCTTTTTTCACATCTTGATCCTATAATATTATGACTTGGTCCGAAAATTCATAGTGTTTTCTTCTTTTTTGGTATGGTGAAAAGGGGACTGTCATGATCAACATGGAGTGAAGGATATGTGTGTTGCTGGTGCAATTCAAAACTTTACCACTCAACTCTCTCATTACAGAGAGGGAACTTCTGATCGTCGACGTAAGAATCAAAATAACAATCTTTTTTATACTGTCAGTGAATAAAACTGAAACATGAGATCATTAAATTGTCTAATTTTGATTACCCTTTGGAGTTGATTCACTTATGATGTGTTTTAATTGGTTAATAATTACAGATAATATGACAGAAGCCTTGTTATTCTTGTCACATTTCATGGGAGATATTCATCAAGTATGTAATCATTTTATTTTATTTCTTTGCGTTAAGAACTTCATTTCGAACGTTACATATATATAATACACATGATTATTTTTTTTAAAAAAATTGTGTCATTGTGGTTTTGGTGATTTCAGCCAATGCATGTTGGCTTTACAAGTGATGCAGGAGGGAATACTATTGATTTGCGCTGGTTTAGGCATAAATCAAACTTGCACCATGTAAGTATATATAACTAGCCGAGTCCGATTCATGATTTAAAATTAATGCGCTCAGAGTGAATAAAAGCTTGTAATATAAAATACAGAACTGCGATTACTATCTTAAGCTTAAATCAGGCTATGATAATAAAAAAGGGACGATTAAGGACTTATATTTTCCTTGTAAAATAAAAATAAAATGTTATAGGTATGGGACAGAGAGATAATTCTAACAGCTGCAAAAGAATACTATGCAAAGGATGTAAACCTCCTTGAAGAAGACATTGAAGGAAACTTCACTGATGTAAGAGTTACATTAGTTGTCTAAAATTAAGATTAAAATTAATTAATTTTTGTCAATCAGTAAATAGTTATTTGTATGATTGATCAGGGAATCTGGTCAGATGATCTTGCTTCTTGGAGGGAATGTGGCAATATTTTTTCCTGTGTGAACAAGTGAGTTCTAACCCTTTTTCATTTTCTTTTTTTGGTTTCTCATCCGGTGTCCGGTACCCGCATTGGAGCGCGACTAATCCGGATTCGCGCCGGGTATGGCCCCATTCCGGGGGTAGCGCTCCCAACAGAGTTTTCTCCATGCCTAGGGTCGAACCCTCGACTTCATTTTCTTTTGTTGTTCAATTCATCTTTCAAATGATTTGTAATGGAGATTGTGGTGGAATGTTTAGAATTCTTCCGTCTTAATATCATTATGACCACGAAAGTTTTTAGCCACAAGAAATATGCACTTTAACAAAGGGTATTAAAGCTTTTACCGATATTAGTTAATTGTCATACAATCCAAATTGTTATACTCTTTAGCGGCATTACAAAGAGGGCTAAAAAATTAATTTTCACTAATTTAGTGACAATTAAGCTATTTTCGTTAACTGTTAGATGTGATTTTCCAGGTTTGCAACGGAAAGTATAAATATAGCATGTAAATGGGGATACAAAGGTGTTGAAGCTGGCGAAACTTTATCAGGTATTTACAAATTAAATATTTTTGAAAATAAATTATAAATTGCATATATAGAGACTAGAGAGTATATCAATTTACACAAAAACAAAGAAGAAAAAAGAAAGGCAGTTTTAATTAACATTTAATTATCTTTTTTTTTTTTTTTTTTTAAATTTGTGCAGATGATTACTTCGATTCAAGACTTCCAATTGTGATGAAAAGAATAGCACAAGGTGGAGTACGATTAGCCATGCTTCTAAACAATGTTTTTGGAATTTCTCAAGAAGACTCTGTTGCTGCAACTTAATTCAAAATTGCTTTCAATAGCAAATATATTTTAATAAAATAATGAAAAACCATATGTTAGTTTATGTTTGATAAACAAAAAATGACCAGAGATGGCACATATTTGTGGTCTGATTTAACCAGTCTTACAATTCATTGTTGTATTAAAATTTCTGTAATTACCCATCATCACTGTTATAATTCATGTACTTAGCTTGTCTTATCTTTCAACACAAATGGTAAAATATTAATTTATATATTTGACTGAACTATATAATGACATCTTAAACATGACTAGACTGTTGTTTAACAAGACGTTGAAGAACGATAAAGTTGAATATAATATAATGACAAAGTTCACGTAATAGTTCTAAAATTTGTCTAAAGAACTTAGTGCTAGTCAAAGATTTAAGCTCTAACAGTTTAATATATAGTTTTGAAGAACATATAAAATTACGTTTGATTAGTATTCTCTTCCAAACAATAGGCAATACAAGAAAATGATGAGGAAATCGTCATGTATCAAGTCACATATTAAATTAGCCCATATTGACTTACGTGTGTGATTCAATCATTAGGCATTAGATGGAAAATACAAATCGAAAATGGAAGGAGTAGATATACATAAACAATGACAAATTAGAAATTTTGCTAAAAGTATTCACAATTTCATAAATATTTAATTAATATAATATATATATATATAATTTTTTGATGAAGAATATTCTACTGATTATTCTAACTACTCTGCTATAAGAAACAAAAATAATAAACGTCAGTTCTTGGGAGTAATAAAGTATATTAAGCAAATGCCTTTGGAGTTTGGACAACGAAACTCACGACTAATAACGTAGGCACATACTTCACATGGTTGCAGCATTTTAGGTCATTACATTGCTGTCTTTGTAATATACAAGTTTCGCTAAATAGAATTTTTTTTAGTAAAAAGAAATACTTGTGCTTTTCAGATATTTTATACGGTAATATTTATTATTTATTTATTTAGTTATGTTAAAACTTTTAAAACTACAAAATATGTCATGTGTAATAATATTTGTGCGTGCTCATGAAAATTTATAATTAAGGAAATATATAAAGAGTATTTCTTTTTAATGAATCAATAAAAAAAATAGCGACCAAAAAAAATAATATTAATATAATTGTTAATAACTTGATAAAAGAGATAAAATTAATCTTTTGCTGCCATAGCCCATAAAGTATTAAATTACGACGATGTATGTAATTAATTAGGTTAAATCCTTATAATTATATACTTTTATTAATTACCTTTTACTCCTACTTTTGTTTTTGTACGGTGTGTTCTGGTTATTCTAGATTATCGGAATATTCTGAATTTTCAAGGCCAAATTCTTGTAGGTGTTTGGAAACGAATTTTTATCTCGAAGGTTTTGATTTTTCTCATTGATTAATTATTAAAAATCAATTAATTAAAGCCATGCATGTGCGCAATAATTGAAAGGTCCTCTCCCTTTCTGCTAACTAAATAATTAAATTATAATTCTAATAGATCCTAAACTTTAGTAAGCCAATTAATATTAATTAATACGCATCATATGCTAGTGTGTATGTACCATTTATTATATTAGGTACATAATAAAATAAAATCGACAAAAGTTGCAAACGTAAATTATTCTCTGTACTTCATTAGGCTGTCTAAAAAAACTTTATATATTTATAAATAGTTTAATTTTATATAATATCTTATTTTTACTGTTCTAGAAACTTTAACTAATTACCCTCATCATAATCACTAATTAGCACTCCTTGTTTGACCAAAGAAAGAAACAGAAACGCCGTCGTTTTGATGAAAGAGTCACCTCTTTCCTTATTAACATTCATTTGCATTTGGATTTGCATGATTTATATTTATTTGCAGCAGAGCACCCAAATATCATATTTTAATTATTATTATTGCAGAGCACATGTATTTCTGATTCATCCACCCTTTTTGTTTTATTTTACTTTTTTTTTTTCTTAAAAGGAAAAAAGAAAAAAAAAAATATTTGCATGTGGAGGTATATATGAGATTGTGACCAATATTTTCTTGCTGCTCAAGGTTTTGTCTATAGAAAAATAATAAAGGGTGCCTTTTGAGTGTAAAAGCATACTGTTTACTCCTCATATATTGGGGGATTCATCTTCTTGTTTAAACTCTTGAAGGTATTTCCTATTTTTGTACTTTGATTTCTATGTGTATATATCTATGCTTGATCTTAATTAGTGGCATAATCAAGATTTTCATTAAGGGGAGTATAATGTAATGTGTATATATATAAAAAAATATTTTAACCTTAATAAGTGTAATTTTCCGCCGAACCCCCTTGTGCCGACTTAGCTCTGTCCCTGATCTTGATTGTACCATGTACAGTTTCAGCATTATTGAAGCTTATGCTGTGCCCCTCTTATTTTTCTGGATTCAACTGGTCATTTTGCAAGGCTTTTTATGCCATTTTTTATGAGTATGATGTTACATACAGAGCAGTCATAACAAAAATGAGAATTTTTTTCTCCTTGTTTAAAATCTGATTAAATTTATGGTATCTGCTGATGTGGTTCTTCAATGTTGTTTTTATGTAATGGTTTTCATATTTCTTTCTTTTTGTTTCATTTGGTTTAGTTTGATTTTTGGGGTATAGCAAAAAGACAAGCTTAGAGCTACTTGATCCGGGGGGAGGGGATGCAGGATGCCATTGAAGGGGCGTAGCCACTTACAGTGAACGGTTGAACATCCATCATCGAAAAATTATAGTGTATATATAAATATTATACTAAGTATATAGGTCACGAGTTACACCCTTAGCGAAGTTTCTAATTTCACTTTGAACCCACAAACTAGTTGAGTTACTAGATTTGAAATTTAACATTTGGACATAGTTATTAGATTTCTGAACACATATGCTGATATGCAATATTCGAGCTAAATCTATTGGGTTCAACCCGTACTTGACATATGGCATAAGCTAGCTCAACCCAAAATATAGCTCTAGAGGGGGAGGATTGTCCAAGACAAAAACTCATTTTTCTCAACTGATGTGGGACACTTAACAATTACTATTTCTTTTTCTTGTGAATAGTTAAAGATATTGTTTTCTTCTTGTCCAGATTTGATTGTAGAACTTTGAATGTCAAATTATGAGTAGCAGAGCTTGGTAGGCTGATGTTGACAATCGTTTTTATTTCCTTGCTGCTGTCATTCTTTTCTTCGTCTGATTTTTTTACAATATACGTCTTGATTTTGCTTCTAGCTTCTTTTTCTTGTGCGTTGCTGAAATCATCTTGTGATGGTTCAAGCTTATTTGTAGAAATAGATACTTTTCTGGAAAACAAGATTGACCATTTTAGTTGCTAACAAATCATATAACTAAACCAGCTTGTGGGTTGAGAGATTCATGTTTTCTGCCTTACTAGATAGATTGCTTGAATCGATGGTGATCCCGTATCTTCCATTGCTAGACTAGTTCTGTCATTCCAAATTCAACTTTAAGTATGTAGTGTTCAGAATTTTAATCCAATGGACCTTTGCTGATATTTTGGACCATTGTGTCAACAAATGTGTTGTTCTGAGGTTTTGAAGTAACGAAATGCAAAACCTATTATGGCATCCGAGTTTATACATACCATAAAGTTGTTGTGCAATGATATCATAATCTCATTAGTTTATATAGTAAATGTCTGAGATTCGGATTTCACCACACAGATCAACAAGAGTGAGTTCATATGCAAAATTTATATCTGGTAAGTATTAAACTAGCTTGACCGAATGAACTTAGAATTGAAATTGGCATAGTCAGTCTGGTTGCAGTCTTCATTTTCTTGTCCTTTCGTCCATCTCAAAACAAGAAGCGACCAGATTCTTGTATAATATGCTACCAATTTTGGAATATGGCACTAGCTAGAGGACTGAGATTGTAGTGAGTACCAGTAAGAATCCCGGTATATTGTATATCCAAGTGTTTTATACCTGGATCCATTCTAAGAATTTTACGAGAACTCTTCACATTGAAACTGCCACCATGAATAAATGCAATTTTTTTCTTTCCTGTTTCTGCTAGGTAATCCTTGGAGTAACTGATAAAGTTGCTACCATGTGACCAGGAGGTCACGGGTTCAAGCATTGGAAACAGCCTCTGGCAGAAATGCAAGGTAAGGTTGCGTACGATACACCCTTGTGGTGGGGCCCTTCCCCGGACACCGCACATAGCGGTAGCTTTAGTGCACCGGGCTGCCCTTTTTTTGCCCTGTTTCTGCTAGGTAATCCTAGGAACCATCATTTGTCTTGTCCTTGACCAATATGCATAACTTCAATGTTCATTATCTTTACTTTTCCACACTTCTAGGATCTTCTTTATAAGTGTATAGCAGCTTCCTATTGAGAGCTCACATCTACCTTCTTCCTTTTTTCAGTGTCATTCTTAAATATTGCATACCATCTAAAGTCCAAACAGTACTTGCCTTCATAAAAAATTTCAAGAGTGTCAGCTTTGGTAAAGGGGTACTTTGAACATGGCATTGGTAAGGGCTGCAAGGAGCAGCTTAAGGCGTTCCGGAGGTGTAATTGGCAACTATGCAAGTGAGAGAGATGTATTCTGTGAAGGCATTTCATCATTGAGACATCCCACGCCAATTTTTGAAAATGCTGTAAAAGGTTTCAATTCATCATACATTCCAAACATGCAGATGATAAACCACTTGAATTTTGGGAACAGAGGAATGAAGTTTACCCCTCAATATCAGTTTCCACATGCACCAGCTCACACGGTTGAGGGTTCTGATTCAAAACATGAAAGATCCAGTTATGCAAGCCTTGAAGCAACAAAACAGGGCGAAAAGCCTAGAGTAGTTGTTCTTGGCACTGGTTGGGCTGCTTGCAGGTTCCTCAAAGGACTAGACACTAACATGTATGATGTTGTTTGTATAGCACCAAGAAATCATATGGTCTTTACACCTTTGCTTGCATCTACTTGTGTTGGAACATTGGAATTCCGTTCGGTTGCTGAACCAGTTAGCCAGATACAGAAAGCACTGGCAAAGGATCCAAATTCATATTTCTTCCTAGCATCCTGCACCGGTGTTGACGCTGATAAACATGAAGTGAGTATAACAAGCTCTTCTTTTCCTCACTTCCAAAAGATGTCTCAATTTTAACTTATAATTCCTCCTTTTGATCTAATCAAATATATAGGCACGATTAACTACATGGATTCAGGTATTGTATTTTAGGAAACTAGGACCGGTTCGTAAGTCCTATGTAAATGACATACCAATCAGAGAATTATTCAAGCAGTACATTCAAGTAATTAAGGAATAAGGGACTTTGTTTACACTGCATTCAACTTGTTATTATGTTCCGGCTTTTATGTTTGTATGTGTTTCTGCTTGATTTGAGAAGTCACAATACTTGGAAACAGAGGCGGAGCCATCCCTCTTAAGGGGGTTCGTTCAAAACCCCTTCGACGGAAAAATATACTATTTATACATGATTAAAATTATTTTTTATGTGGTTATAGTAGGTGTTGAACCCCCTTCGTCTTAGTTTTCTTTGAATATTGAACCCCCTTACTTGAAAAAATCCTGGCTCCGCCTCTGCTTGGAAATTGATTTGATAGGGAAATATAACTGTTATTATAAATCAATCAGGTGTACTGTGAAACGGTTAGAGATGGTAGAGCCTTTCGTGAGCCTTACAGATTTAAGGTTGCATATGACAAGCTTGTCATTGCTTCTGGAGCCGAACCTTTGACCTTTGGCATAAAGGGGGTGCATGAACATGCCTTCTTTCTCCGTGAAGTACAGCATGCCCAAGAAATCAGGAAGAAGCTTCTTATGAACTTGATGCTCTCAGAAACTCCAGGTGATACCCCCATGATCGATATTGTTATACCCTTGCCATACCAGACTTCTTTGGTAGATGATATCAAGGTTATAATAGTAAAGTGAATGTAGTATAAATTTTGTACAAGTGTAAAATTACAGGCATTTCAGAAGAAGAGAAAGAGCGCTTGCTGCACTGTGTTGTGATTGGAGGTGGCCCTACAGGGGTTGAATTCAGTGGGGAACTAAGTGATTTCATCATGAGAGATGTACGCGAACGTTATGCTCATGTAAAAAACTACATTCATGTAACCCTCATTGAGGTAAATATTACTCCAGCTGTATATGGGTAAACCTAAGTTGACTGTTGAGTATGGTCTAGTAACACTTTTCTTGGACAGGCTAATGAGATTTTGTCTTCATTTGATGTTGGATTGCGGGAATATGCGACAAAGCATTTGACCAAGGTAAATGAATCACTCAATTGCTTTTGCATTAAGAAAGAAGTTTCTTAACTCTTTGATTGAATTAGTGAGCTAAACTTCACACATATCAGGTTGGTGTCCGCCTTGTTCAAGGTGTTGTTAAAGAAGTACATCCGGATAAAATAGTTCTCAGTGATGGAAGCGATGTTCCATATGGCCTTCTTGTTTGGTCTACTGGAGTTGGTCCTTCTGAATTTGTTAAATCACTAGATTTTCCCAAATCTCCTGGTGGAAGGTACAAAGTTTAACTTCTCCAGCAACTTAGCTACTTCTTGGACCTTGGTTCCCTTTCCGCTATCCATCCAACTAATCTTAAGACATGTTACAGGATTGGAATCGATGAATGGTTGCGAGTTCCTTCTGTAGAAGATGTGTTTGCAATAGGAGATTGTTCTGGTTATCTTGAACAGACTGGTAAGCCGGTGCTTTCGGCTCTTGCTCAGGTCAGTATGATTTCCTGATACATCCTTGATTTGTCCGGGCATGTTATTCTTATTCATCTGCACTTCTCCTGCCCCATTTTCTTTTCCCTGTAGTTATTGACTGTTTCTTCCTTCTTGATCCTGCTTAGATTTATGTTAATGGCCTCGATTGCAACCCCTTATGAATAGCTGACGCCTAAAGTTTTTATGAACAATCTTAAAGTCGCATGCCGTCAAGTATTACAGTGATACATGACTTGAAAGTTGACCAAGTATCCTTCTCTCAACAAGAATACAAATAGCTGTCTTGTTATCCTGTCTTAGACATAACTAGTAGACATTTACCCCTATCCTTCTTCTTGAGTTGCAAGAATCGAGTTATCTTGTGATACTACTATGTTTTCTTGAAACATTACTGGAGTACAGAAATTTTCTCAAATGCAATTTTTTTAATAGGTTGCTGAAAGGCAAGGGAAGTATCTTGTTCAATTGTTCACCAACATTGGGAAACAGAATGGAGGCAAGGCTCTCTCTGCCAAAGACATCTCTCTAGGAGATCCATTTGCTTACAGGCATCTTGGAAGCATGGCTACAGTGGGACGATACAAGGCTCTTGTTGATCTCCGCCAATCTAAGGTACATTATATTTTTGATTACTCGTAGATCAAACCTAAAGTATATATGCCGGTGTGTGACATTTAGTCAGAAACTAATTCTGAACTCACCGACTCTACTTTCTGAATTCGCCTCTGCATGTAATATCAATCAAGAAAAAGCTTGTCCTATATACCTTTCCGTATTCTAATCTTTATTTTGTTTGTCAGAATGACAAGGGCGTCTCAATAGCAGGCTTCACGAGCTGGTTTATTTGGCGCTCTGCATATCTGACTCGAGTTATCAGCTGGAGGAACAGGTTCTATGTGGCTATGAACTGGGGCACAACATTGATCTTTGGCAGAGACAATACTAAGATAGGATAAAGTAGCATCTACTAGTAGGATTTTCATGTTTCTGATCCATTTTTTGAACACACAATAACTTCTTATCTTAGGTGTATGTAAAACTTACTTATCATTTGGTGTATGCAATGAGATATTGAATTACTAATCCTTCGTATAACAATATTTTCAAGCAAGTCGTATCAGCTATGAAACCGCACCATTTATTTGGTTGCATTTTGGGATCCTTTCCATCTTAACATTCAATAATTTATCTTCTCTAAAGTTATTCACATTTCCTATTGAATAACATTCACATTTCTAATAAGATTAAAAGGACTAGGTGTAAACAATAGACCTAAACAGAAAATTAGGACTACAATAAAATCTAGAGCTCATTTTATATTCTTTACAAAGTCGGAGAATCCTGTTACCTTTTGTAAATGGTTAAGACTATGATATTTATCTAACTTAGCTGCATATTGAAATTTAAAAAAAAAAAATCACATTTATGGATTTTATGTTGCTCACTTAAGTCCATGATAACATTTTATTATCTTAGTAGAGAATTCTATTATTATTCAAATTATTTATAGGACCTGGTACTAGTCTTCCGTTCTGAGTCCTTCCGATTCTTCTTTTCCTTTGATGTATTTATATAATATTGACATAACTATAATGAATTTATTAAATATATTTACTGATAGCAAATATTCATTATTCTAAAATATTTGAAGTATTACCTAACATACTATTCTAATCATGTTTTCATAAAAAATTTTTAAAGAATGCGTAACATTGTAGTAACTCTTTGTTAATTGACATTTTAAAGGATTTAGGCTTTAGATTCAAATCGTGTATGTATTTAAATCTATGCAAGATAAGTGTGTGTGAGCACCGTTAGGTCTTGGAGAAAAGTTTTAAAATATTACTATTATAGGTGCACAGAGTGTGTGTGATCTTGTAGAGGAAAGAATAGCAGTCATAAAAACGGATAAGTGAAATAGAAAATAATAAAATATTATAAAGAAAGAAAAATCAAAAGTGTTAGCGTTGTCTCCTATACATTTGTAGCTGTATTTTTTTTTACTTTTTACTATTTTTTATCGAAAGTAATTTTCACTAAGGTAAAAATATCGGTTCCAGCATTGCAACATCTTTGTAATTTTGCCCTCCTGCTTCATCAGTTGCACCTTCCCTCTCTCCACCTCCACCTCTCGTTGCTCAGCCCTGATGCGTGTTATGCATACTCCACATGTAGAGCTATCCAAATTCATAATAATTTCTATTTTTGTTTGACTCTCTCTTTTTTTTTCTAATTAGTTAAATTATAATTGAATTTATCATTTCACAGGTTTTACTTTTAGCTATTTGAATTTATTATTTTTCTTTTTCTGAGAGTTTTTGCTTTTTCTTTTTCTGACTCGTAGATAAACCTTAATATTACATTTAGCAATCCATGACAGAATGAATAAAATAAGACAAATTGGCTAGATGGTGTATTGACAATGATAGAATATGCAATAATAAAGTAAAAAATCAAAGATTTTTCTTTTTCTCAGCTAGCATTTAGAAAAAGATATATAATGACGAAAATTTTTATTTTGTATGCGATCATCATGTCATACTTATACGAGGGACTTATTATTTAATACTTTGTCATTTTTTTCTCTCATAATCATCTCCCTCTTCACTTTTTTATTTTACTTCACGTTCTTCTCTCACATTTTTTTATTTTACGAAAATCTCAAAGGACTTATTATTTGTTAGACGTGTAGCTTGTGGGGTCCACAAGTTTGATAGCGGACCCACAAGCCACAACCTGTTTGATAGCGGACCCCACAAGCCACAACCTTTTTATTTTTTATGAGACTCAGCTAAGACTCAGGTGAAGAAAGTGGGAGGCGATTCAGAACATTTTTCGATCTTGACAGGATTGCATCAGGGATCTACTCTTAGCCCGTTTTTGTTTGCTTTGGTTATGGATGTGTTGACGCGGCGTATCCAAGGCGAGGTGTCCTGGTGTATGCTTTTTGTCGACGAAGTGATTTTGATTGACGTAACCCGGGGGAGGGGGTGTGAATGATAAATTAGAGGTGTGGAGACAGACCCTTGAATCTAAAGGGTTCAGGTTAAGTAGGAGCAAAACTGAATATTTGGAATGTAAGTTTAATGTCTCGAAGGAGGTGGACGAGGTGGTAGTAAGGTTGGATTCTCAAGTGGTGTGTAACAGGGATAGTTTCAAGTACCTAGGGGCCATGATTCAGGGGAATGGTGAGATTGACGAGGATGTCTCTCACCGGATCGGGGCGGGATGGATGAAGTGGAAGCTCGCCTCGGAGGTGTTGTGTGATAAGAAGGTGCCGCCCAAGCTTAAAGGCAAATTTTATAAGGTGGCAATCCGTCCGGTCATGTTGTATGGAGTTGAGTGTTAGCCTGTCAAAAATTCTTACATTCAAAAACTGAAGGTAACGAAAATGCGGATGTTGCGCTGGATGTGTGGGCTTACTAGGGGGATAGGGTTCGGAATGAGACTATTCGGGATAAGGTTAGTGTGGCTTTGGTGGAGGACAAGGTGCGGGAGGTCCGTTTGAGATGGTTTAGACATGTGATGAGGAGGGGCATGGATGCTCCGGTTCATAGGTGTGAGAGACTTGCTTTGGATGGTTTCAGGCGGGACAGGCGTAGGCCGAAAAAATATTGGAGAGAGATGATTAGGCGGGACATAGAGCAGTTACAGCTTACTGAGGACATGGCCCTAGATAGGAAGATCTGGAGGACGCGTATTAAGATAAAAGACTAGTGACTTTTTCGGTAAGTAGGATAGGGCTTTACTTTGCCGGTGCAGTATTCTTGTTATGCTGCATTACGATTGCTTATTATTCTTTATTTACTACTCTTTATAGGTGGCGTATTTATGTCATGTCATATTGTTCCATGCTTTGTGTACGTTTTTTATGACTTATCTTATCTTAAGTCGGGGGTTTATCGGAAATAGCCTTGCTACTTCTTCGGAGGTAGTGGTATGGACTGCATACATCTTACCCTCCGCAGACCTCACTATATGGGAAATGCACTGGGTTTGTTGTTGTTGTAAAGGATTTGTGATTTTTAATTAAAACGTTAGGGGAAAATCTAAAAAATAAAAAAAAAGTTTATGTATTTAGTTAAAATGTGCTTCTAGCAAACTTTCTTTAGAAATAAATTGGTAAGACAAATTAATTGCGTAATTTAAGTGTACTTGAGAATTTTTGCATATTTCAGAAATTCATTACTGAATTTTAATGTTCTCTTTAAGAAGCATCATTAAAAATTTATAATTTTAAAAGACCATGATTTCACAGACATCTACAACATGTTGTCGTGATAAAATTATAAATTTGAATTCTAAAACTTTTAAAATATAAAAAGATGTTAAAAAAGTATAGCATAAAATAAAGTTAAGAGCAATGAGTGCATAAGATGCATTTGTGAATGAGAGCATATGTTTTTAATATTTATAGGAATTAATGATATTATTTTAAATTGTTCAAATGAGTCTTTTTTTTGGTTAAAATTGTTCAAATGAGTTGGATAAGAATTTGTGCCATACATTGTGTAAAATAAGTGAATATATTTGCGTAAAAATTAATTATCATGCAAAAATACAAGATGAACTTTATTCAATATGTCCTCATAGTTCGGTCATTTCTCGGACTCTTCAAATAGTGAAAGTTTTTGATAGCGGGTGTCCTTTATAACAATTAATATCAATAATAAATGGATTTTCTTAAGAAAAGAAAAGAAAAAGGCAGCTCAGCCATATGGAAGATGATTTAAAATTAACTTCCAAAACTTTACAACTGGTAAAATTCAGAAAATCATGTACAGAACAAAAGAAAGATTAGTTCAACCCCTCTAAAAGGACAATAATACCCTCCAACACACTCTAAATTTACCAAAACTGACACTCTCCTCTCTTCACTCCATCTCTATTGACTAGCTCAGGGAAGATGCGTACTTCTCCGGCATGAATGAGACCGGACACCGGCGGAGAAAATAGAAGACAAAGAGTGAGCTAATCCCAACACTATGGTGACTTTAACTTGTCCTCTTTTTGGAATTGGTCTTCCATATTCCTCCCTTCTTAACAAGTTTCCTCTATTCATCCTCATCATTTCTTTTCTTACTCCCGCCATATTTCTAATTCTCTGATGTATTTTACTGGTTGTAATTTGTCAGGTCGCCGGCGTTTTCTCCGGTGATGTTGTGCCGGCGGTTGCTTAGCTGTTTTGGGTTTGCTTTGTTTTGCTGGTTTGAAAGAAGTGAATGGACCGTGTATATATAGACTTAAGTAGTTAATAATAGCCCTGGGTATGAAGGAATTTACATTATGTGCCATTTCTAATCTTTATCTCCATTATTTAAGTTATCAAGTTACTGTTGACAATTACATAGAAGTTCACTATATTTTTTTCACTATATTTAATTAAATTGTACCTTATCGCCATATTGTTTTTTAATAGGTTTTATTTGAGCCAAGGGTCTATAAAGAATAAGATATTTGCATTCATAAGGATAATATAAAATTACGTATAGAATACTATCGATAAATTTTACTTATGAATTTATAAAATGCAATATATAGATATTTTATTTCTGAAAAATTTGACGGCACTACTCTTTGGATGCACATTAAATAAACTTACTACTATGAAATAGCTCACAAGCCTTACACAAGAAGTGAACTGTACTAAATAAATTTTGTGCGATAAGTTCAACTGAGAAAAGATCAAATGGGGGAGATCCCTTGGAATTCCTTTGAGATATCAACACTCATTGCACTAGCTCAACGGCTGAGAAAGAATAGGATGAAATTCGATTTCGATCCCCCACATTGAATAAACGTTGATACACTAATTCAGCCACCTTAACGAGTTTGTTCTTATTATTATTTTGCTATAACAGAGAAATGGGGAAAAAAATAGGGGTATATATGTCATTAGACCTGATTTTTTTAATGGCAAGCTGTATAGTGGAGAGCACATTGAGAATGAAGCATAAAAGATCAAGTGGAAGCAAAAGTAAAGACGATACCAAAGTTATCTAAAAGCAATTTTTATAATCATGTTACATAAAAATCACGTGGGGATTAATATTATTGGCTCGAATTCCATTGGTTAAAAGGAATTAATTTGGGGCCCGATGGCTCTCTTTCTGTCATTCTCCTTTCTTTATTTTCAAAACCAAATACAAAACACTATGGAATCGTGCATTGAGTAAAGACTCGTTTTTCTTTAATTGCATGTTCCTTGTATCACATGCATTGTCAATTATAATGACTTTATTTTGTTTTTCTAATGTGAAATTCCTTAGGGGTCTCAATCATTCTTCTCATATATGTATTTAGCATTGAAAGTGCTATGTTAAATGAACGGGTTAGGTTAAATTTGAGAATAATAATATACTTAAAAGTTTTTGACACGACTCGCGTTAATAAAATAAATAGATAATCTGTTCAAACTTAAACAGAGTTAGACAAGTCGTGATTTTATAAGCGAATTTTGTTACCCCATTTAGAATTGTTGATGGACTGAATCGATCGAAAAATTGCCACCAACTATATATGCCGATTCAAGTTCCTACTTACTAAATGATTCAAATTTAGGGCATATGGAAACTATTGTACTATGATATTCTGGCTTAAAAGAAGAATTAATTAAGCTTAAGTTGAAGCAGAAATAGTGGCACATAATACAGTTTGGATAAGTGAACACAATTAAGAATTTCATTAAAAATACTTGAAATTTTTACTAATAATGAAGTAATCGTTTACGTATGCGGGGTTCAGTCTTTTCTCCTTTTTGACGGCTAGGAGGAGTCAATCTTACTACTATTGTAATACTATCAAAATATTTTATTCAACTCTAAGCATTTTTTATTTTCAATTCAACCAAAATATTGTCCAAATGTGAACGAACCTGCATAAATTTTTAGCATTAGGTTGACTAGATCTTGACTCAGTAGGTGTCAGACTTGAATTTTCATTTGAGAATTAGTTGCGTCCACACCTAGACCATTCCTTTTTTTAATGGAGAAAACGTGGGGTAAATAAATCTATTACTACTATATGTCAACTGTTTCATGGATGACTTTTCCACGTTCAAGCGTCAAACTTGACCTCCTCTAAATTGTCTGCTTCTTTTAAATTCTAGTACTTAATTACGATCTTCTTAGAGCCATCAATCACATTGTTTTATAATTAATCATGCTATTTATGCTAATGATAGCTTTTTATACATCTCTACTAGCAATAGGGAGGTGGCTCTTATTAACAGATAGCTCTTTCTGTGTTCTTTTCCAATTCCAAATGAAGGGATCACTTACACTTATAAGCCATGAGACCCCGGTTTCTTAGGCAGATTCATATCCCAATTCCTTTTCTAACAACATGGTAGAAATCGCCAATAATGTGACATTACATAGGGCTGGCAAACCGGCGGATTGGATTGGATTGGATTTGGACGGGTTAAATATAGATCGAGCAAAAATAGTTTGGATTGCAATCCGTCCATATAAATATGGGTAAATATAGATTTAGTCAAATATGGATTGGATAAAAATGATTTCAACCTATTTTAAATTCTAAGTCAAAAACTTAAATCTTCTATATCATATCAACTTGACTTTTTTTCCATTTCTTTTTTTTTTAGTTTTTACTTTTTAGTTTTTTTATCTCTCTTCTATATGTAGGCTCTAGTTTTTTTTTTGTCATTTCTTTTTTTCTCTCTCTCTTCTATCTCTATCCTCTGCCCTTTGTTTCTCTTTTTTTTTCTTTTTTTTTTCTTTTCCTTTTTAGTTTCCTTTTTTTCTATTTTTTATTTTTTTGTTTTTACTTCTTTCTCTTTTTTTTTCTTTTTTGATTGTATTTTATGTTTTATATATTTTTTATTTTCGAAGAACATGGTTAAGTCGAGTACAAATTATGGATGATGACTAAAATATCGTAACCACTCAGTATATTTGTTTTCACCATTATCTTTTTTCTTTTTCCTTTTCTCCTTTTTCATTATTTTTTTTTTTTATTTTTTTCTTCAATTCTTTCTTTACGCTTTTTTCTCTCTTCTATCTCTAACTTCTACCTCTTTTTTCTATTTTTTTTTTATTTTTGGTTTCCTTCTTTTTATTATGATAAGGAAAATACTATAAGCGCATATTGATTTATATTCTTCCAACATTTATAATTTGAGGGCTATGTGGATCCTCAGCCATAGATATTTTAGTCTCAAGAAAATACAATTAATTCATATACTTTTTTTTTTGGTTTTTCATCCGGTGTCCGGTGTCAGCATGGAGCCCCGACTAATTCGGATCGGGCTTTGCAGGGCCCATTAAGGTATTTTAATTCATATACTTATTTGTATATAAATACAAATGATAAATTGCACATATTGACAATTAAACTATTTAAATACAAATAATAATTTTATTTGAAATATATAGTATGATACAAATAAATTTAAAGTAAAAAAATATAAAACGCAATGACAAAAAAAAAAGGTGAGGAAAAGAATATAAAAAAATGACGAACCAAGAATAAAAAAGCGGGAAACGGAAATACAAAGAAAAAAAGAATGCAAAGAAATAAAATTGAAAAAAAAATGATGAAAAAAAAGAAAGAAAAAAAGTACAAGAAACGAGTAAAAAATAAGTGGAAAAAAAGTAAATTAAAGAAAAAAAGAAAGAAAAAAATAGTCAATTAAAGGAAAAAAGAAAGAAAAAAGAAAGAGAAATAAAAGATAGAAAAAAATAATAATAAAGGAGTGAGACTATGGATTATATTTAATTGATAAGAGATGTTATGAATTATATAGGCTAAACGGGATAATTAGAAGCTTGTACTTATTAACCCATATAGGTCTCAAGCGAATACGAATTATGAAATAGAATGAGAAAGGGGAAAGCGGAAAAAAAAAAAAGAATACAAAGAAAAAATAAATAAAATTAAAAAATAGATGAAAAATTGAGAAAGAAAGAAAGAAATTATAAGGAATGAGTAAAAAAAGAAAAAAAGAAAATTAAAGGAAAAAAGAAAGAAAAAAAGAAAAAGAAAAGAAACTAGAAAAGAAAAAAAAACTGAAACTCTAAGCATAATTGAGTGATCTATGTTTAAATGAGTACCCATATTTTACCTATTTTGTCCATATTTGTATGAGCTTTTAAAATGAGTTGAAGTCCATATGTACCCATTTAAAATATTAGTGATCCAATTCACTAAATATGGATTGAATGGACTCTTTTTATAAATATGGACTGAAATTGCATACTAAAGTAAGCCAATATGTAACATTGCATATTTGTTCGATCGTTTCGAATGAAGAATGAGAAATGGCTTGTCCTAAGAACCTAGCTACTCGTAATTGGAATAAGGAGTCGTGGAGAACAAAATTGCCTTCACAACTATCTGATGTCTCTAGTTGGAATAAGGTAATCATGAAGCGCTTTACTTGAATTGATCAATTGCCATAAGCCCGGTGCTCATGACACGATACAAGACAGAGGAGAATCAAGTAGCGCATCATAGCTAATAAGCGGCATAGGAGTCGACTTGACATCAGTGATTTCATGTTGCACTGGTGGAGTAATCCAATACACCACTAGACCCTTAAACTTGTCAAGATATTTTATCTAAATACTCCAAGTAAGTTATGTTCTGATTGAATATCTCAACTCCTATAAAGTGTTTCAATTAGACATTCTATTTAAATTTTAAACAAACTTTTGCGTCTGTTTTCATTCGCCTAGTAGATAGTTAAATTTACCACATAAACATGCAACTTTCTTTAATTATGTCTTTGCCTGAATAAGTTATAAAATACATTTTTTATTTGAGGTTGATTGTATAATTAAAAAAGATGACATATATATTTTATATGGTCAACTTAATTACCTACTAAAATGAATGAAAACACACCCCATTTCTTGTTCAATATTTGAAATGAAAGTATCTAGTTAGAACCTACTAACTACTAATGTTCTGGTTACCTAGTAAAATGTTCTAGTTAGAACAGTTTATTAGGAATTTGAAGTGTTCAATTTAGAAGTGTCAAAATAAATATCTTAGCTATGCTTGAGTCAAGGGTCTTGAAAACAGTCTCTTTATCTTTCAGAGCTAGTGATAAAAATCTGCGTGTTCTTTACCTTTTTTAAACATTACTTGTGAAATTTTACTAGATATTTTACTGTTATTATCAAAATAAATTTGTATTAAGTAACTATAAACTAATGACAAAATATATTATCCCATATATATCATGAGATAATTTTGTCTGTTTAGCTAATCCAAATATCAAATAAGCCCTTGCAAAAAAATAGGAAAGATGTACCCCTTATTATTTTAGTTGGTCACCTTACCATAAACACGTCCTAACTTATTTTTTCACGTAGTAAATCAAGATAAAATTAATTAAAAGAATTTCATTGTACCCTTATAGTTAATAATTTTTTGGATGCCTGAATTTATACTCCCTCCGTTCGGTTTCCTAAACAAACTTATACTCCCTTCGTTCATTTTTATCCGTCACTGTTTTTCTAACTGAATTTTCATTTTTACTTGTCACTTTTGACATATCAATAAAAGATAAAAGAATTTTTTCTATTTTATTCTTAGCATTAATTGTTTATTCTCCAAGTCATTTTCAAATATATTACTCTAAACATCAATTAATAAAGGTAGTATGATAAAATAAACAAATATCAATAATTATTTTCTTAATAAATGTGCATGTTAAAAAGTGACAAATAAAAACAAACGTAAAGAATAAGTTTAAAATCTATTCATGTGCCCTATACTATTTCATTAACATGAGCACAATTTTCATAAACGATTTTGATATCTATCAACATGAATAGAAGTTAAAGCAGTAAAATTAACTATGTTATCTATGATTTTTGTAAAGTATTAGCGTTACAGAAAAAATTTACTCATACTTAATATATACATAAAGTTAATATATATATATATATATATTATGTGTTTGAATGTAAAATTTATTTTACTTAAATATATTTAATCAAAATGTATTTTACTCCTTTTAAGTCACTTATCTATGTTAAAATACATTAATTTATATCTATAATCTATATTTATATCTATAATACATTAAAAGCGTGAAAACCTAGGAAAAGTGAAATGTCATAGATGGTCCAATAAAGTACCTGAAGCACAAGATTTATGTGAAAAAATTATCTAATTTTAAATGATAAAAAATTATACGAAACAAGTGACTAAATTAGTTAATTTGAATAAACATGGGGAGTGGTAAAGTTTTTTCCCCCTATTAACCTACATTCCCAGAGAGCCGCGTACAGGCCAAGGCCGAACCGGAACAATACTTTCGTGAGAGGCGGTTTTATTCGACCCGACCGGTCTAATTTCTAGCTAGCAAGTACTTGTCATTACTTAGGCAGTTGGACCGGAAAAACCACCAACAGCGGCGGCATGGCATCGGCGAATCAGAACAAAGCCTTAACGAATACTCGTTTCTCCGACCTCGAACCACCGCTCTCCGCCCCAGTTTTGGAAGCCCTAACCAATTCCGGCTTCGAGTTCTGTACTCCAGTTCAAGCTGCCACCATACCTTTACTCTGTAGCTACAAGGATGTCACTGTCGACGCCGCCACTGGCTCTGGTAAAACCCTAGCCTTTGTCTTACCTCTAGTTGAGATTCTCCGTCGCTCCACCTCGAATCTTAAACCTCACAAGGTAATGATGCCTTTCCTTCCTCTTTACTAGACTTTTTTATGCAAAGTATACGTGCAGATTAAGCTTAAGGTTTTAGATGAAATCGTCACATATTTTATCAAAAATAAGTTACAAGTTGGGGGCGTTTTGAAAATACAGTAAAATTATAAAGCTTTAGTCTCTGCAAAAGCTTTATCTTTTAGATTAGACGGTCACACACTTCAACAGATATCAGCTAGTTGGATTGTTTAGGGTGTTCCTGTCTTAGAATATACCTAAACTTGATTCAGTAGAAGTTGCCAGTTGGGTGGTGCTACAAGATTAGTATAACTGGAGGTCGCTCTATGATAAGTCTATTGTTGTCTGGTTATCATTTGACAGTGTCTTGCTTCAGCTATAGTAAGATAGTACTGCCACATTTATATCTGCCTCCTTTTTTAATGTAAATAAATCAAGGTAACATGAGGAACGGTACAGAATGGAGGACAAGTTGCCTTCAGGCTTCAACCCTAGAACTTGTTGTAACAGATAAATAAAACCGTCCAATCTCGTTGAAGGGTGTTACGTTTCAAAGAAAAGGCACAAACTAATCTGTGATGCACGTGTTATACTTTATAAAAATGAATCTTCCATGCTTATGGCATGATGTTTTATTTAAATAGACCCATTTGACAGCCAATAACGATCTTGTGATATGCTTTTGTTATCCTTTCTGTTTCTTCCTTTAATTCTATGTTGTTTTCTTCTTGTGTTTAGCCGTCCGTCTCTTTGGTGCCCTTGCAGGTAATGGGTATAATTATATCACCCACCAGGGAGTTGTCATCACAAATATTTCACGTTGCTCAACCGTTCATTTCCACCTTAGCAAATGTTAGGCCTATGCTCCTTGTTGGGGGAGTAGAAGTAAAGGCAGATATCAGAAAGATAGAGGAGGAAGGAGCAAATTTGTTGATCGGTACGCCTGGGAGGCTATATGACATAATGGAGCGCATGGATATACTGGACTTTCGGGATCTTGAGGTTTCAAACTTTCATGCCTCATTCAGTTGAAAACAAAGAGCTTTGTGCTCAAGTGCTACAGTGATTTTTAAGCTGTTAACTATTTGCTTACTTCAAAAGATGAAGTTTGCTTGGGAATTTAAGGAGTATCAAATTCGTTTGCTGGGGTTCTGCTGTATATGTTTAGCTGCTAACCATTTGTTTACTCTTAAAGATAAAGTTTGCTTGGGAATTTAGAAGTATCAATTCTTTTATCTTGAAAGATGATAATTTATTTTTTTCTTATGATACTTTAAAAAAGAAAATAAAAGTGCCAGATGCCCTATGTTAAAACAATTTAACTACATACTTTTGTGCTAAATTTATGTAAAGCTTTCCATTTGTGCGCTAGAGTAATGCTAAGTTCAGCCTTACCAAATGGAGTTAAGTTTTATCACCATTTTACATCATAAGTTTGTACATGATTGCCTATAATCACATTCTGACCTAAGTGGTCTCTGATTTCCTGCATCTTCTAAAACTTTGTTTAGTCTCTGACTTTCTACTTGTTCGTACAAGCAAGTCTATTGGCTGTCAATAAATGGAACACTGTGTGTTGAGTCCTCCCCCTTTCCCCAACCTTTCTTTTGTCCATGGTGTTCGGTATTTTGTATTGATATGACATACTGCATCTTAATTAGCCACTCAGCAACCACCATATCACTTGTACAGATCCTGATATTAGATGAGGCTGATAGGCTATTAGGCATGGGATTCGAGAAGCAGATAAATTCAATCATTTCTCATTTACCTAAGCTTCGTAGAACGGGTCTCTTCTCTGCTACTCAAACTGAGGCTGTTGAAGAACTATCAAAGGCAGGATTAAGAAATCCTGTCAGGGTTGAAGTTCGGGCAGAAGCAAAACAGTTGAGTGGTTCTGCGTCAGTAAATTTGACCTCGTCAAAAACACCTTCTGGACTTCATATTGAGGTATTTCCCACTGTTCCAGAGTGTTCGTTTATTCCAAATGAAGATTATTTATGTCTAGGTGCATGTTACCATATTCTAGAATTTCTTCAATTTGACAGTATCTTGAATGCGAAGCGGACAAGAAATCATCGCAGCTTGTACATCTCATAATGAAGAACAAGTCAAAGAAAATTATAATGTGAGCTAACTTTCCCGGATTCCCGAATTGTATATAGATATTAATTTTATATGCATAGCTGGTAGGAGATTATTTTGGTGTTCGCCTGTTCGGTACTTGATAATTTTTACTTTTGCAGCTATTTCATGACTTGTGCTTGTGTTGATTATTGGGGAACTGTTCTTCCACGTCTCTCTTGTCTGAAAAGTTTTTTGTTAATCTCTCTTCATGGAAAGATGAAGCAGGTACATTTGTCGACATTTTAAATATAAAGGCCTTTTATCTTATGAAATTCTTAATGAAGGTCTATCATTTTATGAACGTGTTCTAGCAGCTCAAGAAATTTACTGTCTTAAAACTTTTGTAGAGTGCAAGGGAGAAAGCACTAGCATCGTTTACTGCTCTTTCCAGTGGTATTCTTTTATGCACAGATGTAGCAGCACGTGGCCTTGATATTGCAGGTGTTGATTATATTATACAGGTACTTTCTTGTGGGCATAATATTTTTGGCTAATGAACTCATTATCTTGTTTCTTTCCCCTTTTTCTTGGTTGGTTTTGGGGGGTTGGAGAGATGGGAAGGGCTTCTTACTTTATCACTCCACCACCCGAACTTAAAGAACTGAGAATGTGTGCAGCAGATCTAGAAACTCCCTAGTAGTCATTTTTTTTTCTTTTTGTGAGATAAAGGTTACTTAACTCCCTTGTAGTCAAGTTAGTATTACACGTTGTTGACTGTTGCCTTCCCCTATTCAATAACATGATATCATTATAAAAAAAGTTACATGGTTTATATATGAGTCACACGACAGCATTTAGAGAATATGTATTATGTTTAGGAACGATCTAGTTGGCATTTGTTTTCATGAAGTGTTGCAAAATCATTTCAAGAAACTCTTCAATTTTTCTGAAAATTTGATTTGGTCAAACACCAGAGAAAAAGTTTTTCAGTTTTTGCAAAATCTAAAAATAATTCAGGAAATATATTTCACCTGTTTTTGAAATGCCAACCATAAATGCTTTTGGGCCTTCTATGCACACCCGGTAACCACACCAAAGGCACTGAATTCTTCATTAACAGGTTTACAGATGGAGGTTTGTGGAAAAAATATGAACCACCACTCCCCTAATAAAATGTTGTTCAATAGTTAGTCGTGCATGTGATTATGAGCATGATAACAGACAGTTGGAACTTACATGGATGTATTTTCTTTTATTTGTTTCTTGTGCAGTACGACCCCCCTCAGGATGATAAAATGTTTATACATAGAGTAGGCCGAACAGCTAGGCTGGGTCGACAAGGAAGTGCTGTTGTTTTTCTATTACCAAAGGTCAGGTCTTGCACTTCTATAGTGTATCAAACTTCTTGGAGGCTGTTTGAATATATTGTCTACCAGGGTTACTCCCAACCTACGTATTAACTATGATCTGTCTTTGTCTTTTTAGGAGGAAGCATATGTGGAGTTCTTGCGTTTAAAAGATGTTTACTTAGAAGAGGGGGAATGTGCCTTTGACGCTCCCGATATTATTGATGAAGTAAGAATTAAATTATGCCATTGCCCATTGTGCCATAATTCTCTTTCCCCTTGCTTCGTAGTGCAAATGCTTTCATTCCTCTAGTTTGTCTAGTTGCTTTTTAAAAAAAACTGAGAAAAAGGTACGTCATATAAATGCAATACGAATTGTGCTTGAATATTTACAAAAAGCTCCAGCTTTACATCAAATCAGCATGGATTCAAATGTGCGCAACAGAGATTTTGCATCGTTAATCAAACCTCTTTACACCAAAAAGAAAACAAAAGTATACAGTTCTTTGTTTTTTTCCTTTCAAAAAAAATAGAGCTAGCCATATCTTCAAAGCTTCTTGTATTTCTCTCTTTCCAAACAGTCCAGCACATGGTAGATGGGATAGTTCTCCGCCATTTATGTTGTTCTTTTGACAAGTCCCTTCTATACCAGCTTCTCATCAAATCAATTGTGTCTTCAGGCATTGTCCATTGTAAACCCATCATATTGAGAAATAAGTCCAAAGTTGTGAAACAATGGGACAGAACAATTAAACCATCTGAATTTGTTCCACAAATATGCAAACCTGTTACAGAGCTGAGAACCTCTTTTCTGAAGGTTGTCTTGTGTCAAGCATGCCTTTCTTGTAACTAGCCACACAAAACAAATCACTTCCAACATGTACTTTGATATGCATATGTTCCTCCAGGGCCATGAGTTAGTACTTTGAGGATCATCAGCTCAAAAATTCTAATTAGAGTTCAACATAATAAGATCCAGAGTTGTGTAGTTTCCATTTTTTTTAAAGAAGATGCTGCAGTTGACTAATGAATCTGTTTGTTACTGATATTTCTTTTTTCCAGATACGAGCAGCAGCAAAGAAAGATCGTGATGTAATGGAGAAAGGACTCAGAGCCTTTGTGTCATACATCCGTGCATATAAAGAGCATAACTGCTCTTACATTTTGAGGTAAGTTGAGGCCATGATGCAATATGACATTATTGTTATATTCCATCTCTTCAACTTAGTTCTCTATTTACAGGTGGAAGGAGCTTGAGATTGGAAAGTTAGGCATGGGATATGGTCTTTTGCAGCTTCCTTCTGTGCCTGAGGTGAAGCATCATTCTCTTTCTACGAAGGGATTTACTTCTGTTACAGATATCAACCTGGACGATATCAAGTATAAGTAAGTTAATTGTTGGAATCCTACAAATTAGACAGTTTCAGTGTGTTTTGTCATTATCATTATATTTTTCTCAGGGCCGTGCCAATGTGTAACCCAAAGTACTGGTCACTAAATATTTAACTTCTTGTGGAATCATGGCCTTTGAGATTTAGCCGTTACCTTTTCTACTCAGGGACAAGTCCAGAGAGAAGCAAAGAAAGAAGAATTTGCAAGTGAAAAGGGATGCAATGGCACAACAAGAGGAACAGAAGGCACAGAGACGTAAAAAAGAAGCAAATTCAGCAACTGCCATGAGAAAGAAAACTGCCAAACAGAGACGTGCTATACAGTTGGTTGAAGATGAAGATGAGATTACGAGGGAGTACCGCCTATTGAAAAAGCTAAAAAAGGGAGCTATTAATGAGAATGAGTTTGCAAAATTGACTGGGACTGAAGACTTGCTTTCTGACACATAACCCCATCGAGGCATAAATGCTGTCTGTCAAATACATCCATATGTGTTGGTGGTTGCAGATGTTAACCAGTTACCTAGCAAAGAAAGATAAATCTGTCTGGTCTCCCAGAAATCGAAGTTGATCAAGCAATAATTTTGGATAACGAGCACAAGCAGTTCATCAGTTGCCTATGCCACCCACCTTACATTGGATTGCAGATGGATGAGTGACCAAATTTTGATTTTATATTTATCGTTTCTACCACCCCTTTTTATGATTCTAAATACCAGTAGCTGGGTGTCTTGCTCTGATGTTTAATTCATATGTCATGGTAGATGATGGACGGTTTTTATTTATTGTTGGTGTGATATAATTTTTGAATGAATTTAATTGTAAAATATGACCTTCACAAAATTCTCTCACATTTTCCTGCTAACTAGTATTAATTTATTTTATTGTCGTTGTGTTTTTTTTACTTAAAAACGGTTTTCCGCCCTCATATTTGATTAACCTTGCATCCAATTCAAACTTAAAGCTGGTGTATAGATTTTCTTTTCTTCCCAGTATCTTTCAACAGCAGAGACAAGTTTGAAGCATCTACACAAAATTCGACGTACTTAAATTTATTTCACGAAACCAATTTCTTTAAATAACTTTTATAGAGAAAACTCTACATTCTTTTCTTCTAATTATACTTTTATTTTATATGTTCGTTTTTGTCCTATGAAAGATAATCTTTTTATTTTTAATTTTATTTTGAGCATTAATTGTTTATTTTTTAAATTAATTTTAAGATACAATAGTAAACATTGATTACTAAGAGTATTATGGTAAAATAGTTATGTTAATAATTATTTTGTTAATGAATGTGTTAAATCAGATAGGTACCATTGATTACTAAGAGTATTATGGTAAAATAGTTATGTTAATAATTATTTTGTTAATGAATGTGTTAAATCAGATAGGTAAAAGAGAACGGGGGGAGTAACATGATAGTTTAAGCTCAAGCTGACATTTATTATTACTTGTATTGTTTTTTTTTTTTTTTTTTTCTTTCGATATTCGGTACTCATATTGGAGATCGATTAATTCGAATCGCATATTATAGAGCTCATTCTGGGAGTGACGTTCTAACAGAATTTCTCGAAGGGCTTAAACAGAATAGAATAGTCCCTTCACTACACTACAACTCGTGCTTATAAGCATTTATTAATCTCTTAGGGGTCATTTGGTAGAGTGTATTGGCAAAAATAATGTATGTATTAATAAATGTGTATTATCAGTACCTTGTTTGGTACAATTTTTAGTCAATGTATAACTAATTAGTTATACACTTTATTGTGTATTAAGGTGTGCATTACTATACCACCCATTAACTTATTAAATGACCTTAATATCCCTCAATTTGCCTCTCAAAATATTTCACCATTCATTTTCCCACAATTTTAATTTACAATAGTGAATCTTTTCAAGATATTTCACAATTTTTTTCCACCATTTTAATCTACAATAATAAATAATTGATTTAAATAATTGTAACATATTTTCGTTTTGCTTCAAGGATCTTTAAAATGATTAAAAAAAATTGAGACTATTTCTTAATTTTACGTCTTATATTTTATTTTTGTTTCGACTATGTTAATCTGTTGGCATAATATTTCATACGCAAAGACGAAGGTCTTGCAATTAATCCAAAACCTCTATATATTAATTTAACAATACTAATTATATTTGAGATGACAAAAGAATTTGTTGTAAAAAAGTATACAAAATCTAAGAAGGACATTTTTGTAAACAAACATTTCTTTTATAGAAATTATGTAAGATGTATTATTTATTATACATCAAACCAAATAATGTATAAAAAATAATACATGCATAACTAATACACTATATTTTTCATTCATCGTATAGATACTACCAAAAGACCCGTTAGGCTGCCACACACAGAGAGAAAAAGTAGTGCATAAATCAACGAAAACGAAAGAAAAATAGTACTTTTAGCTGATGAAGCAGATTGAAAATTAATTCCCAAAAAACTATTCAAATCACTAGCCTTGTATGTACAAAATACAAGATATACAAAGCTCAAGATCCTATGGAAGGACAGTAATACCCTTCAACACACTCTAAATTTTCCAAAACTGGATACTCTCCTATCTTCTCAGCATGTCCGTCTATCGGCGATTGGAGAAAATAGAAGAGAGAGATTGAGCTAATCCCAATACTATAGTGATTTTCACTTGCCCTCTTTTTGGAATTGACCTCCCATACTCTTCCCTTCTTAACATATTTTCTGCTCCATTCATCATCATCTCTTTTCTTGCTCCAGCCATATTTCAAATTCTCCGATGTCTTTTAATTACTTGTACTGAACTCCGGTGATAGCTGCTTCTCCGGCGAGGTAATTAACTGACTGTTTTTGCTCTGCTTCTTTTGCTTGATGGGACTGAAATGTATTGTCCCGGCTATATATAGTCGGGCACTTGATAATAGCCCTAGGATTCTTGTGAAATTTACATGCTATGCCATTACTGATTGCATTTTATTTTCTTAAATAAATTCTTCGTGCAATGAAAGTAAGACACATAAAAAATGGAATAAAGGGATTAGTGAGTGTCACATATTATTTGTTCCATTCACTCACTTTATTTCTTTCTAATTTCTTCTTTGTCTTTTCCTTCATTTTAAGGAAAAAAATAAAAGAAAGTTGAATTAAATTATGTGTTTAAACTTTAAAATGATAAGGGTTCAAACTAATCTAATCTTTTCTATTTTAATCACGAGTTGATAAGTGGTGGGGACATTACCAGATAAGGGGATTAAGATAATTTCTAGTGAAAGCAAATGACAAATTCTCTAAACCTATCTGAAATCAATATTTTAATAGTCAAGTTGCATAAAAATCACGTGGGGATTAATATTATAAAGGTCATCGAAAAGTACATTTAGGTTTATTTTTTATATTATCATTTAACTAATAATGGTAGTTATTATTTTAAGAAAAAATATTTATTTAAATGTTCTTCGATGTCACTTTATGATATACTCCCTTTATCCATTTTATGCTGAGTAATTTTCTTTTTTATTTGTCCTAAAAATAATGTTATTTTTTTATTTGATAATTATTTAAAGATATAATTTCTCTTTTATCTTTATTGGTCATATTTAATTTTAAACATAGTAGAGTATTCCTTTTCATTTTTCTTTTTAAATTTTTTTTTTTTAGAAAAGATAATTTAATAAACTTTACAAAGTTCTTATTTATTAAATTGTATGTCTAGTTAAAATGTGATATATAAAAGGACAAAATTCAGAAATAACATACTTATCCTCTTAATTATGAGTTTCATAGCAACAGTTTCATAATTACATAATATTGCAAGTTGTATTTTGTATTTTTGCGAACTGTTGCTACAAAACTACAAATACATATGATTTTTACTGCCCTTATAATCAATATGTATTTTGTATTTTTGCAAACTGTTGCTACAAAAATACAAATACATATGCTATAAAATATAATTTGATAAAAGTGTTGCTATTTTTTTTGTAATTTAATACTTAAGTATGTTACTTTATGTATTTTTTTCCTATATAAAAATGAGCAAATGAAATGAAGAGAGGAATAATAATTAGTTAAGTGATAAAAAATCAACTCGAAAAAATGGATCACGATGGCTTTCTGTCATTTTCTCATCTTTTATTTTCATGACCCAAATAATGGACTTGCATTGAATTAAGACTCGTTTGTCGTCTAATTAGAGCCCCAATTACTTAATTAATTAATTAATTAATTAATTCCATTCATAAGATGCTTTGCCAATAATGACTATCAATTTTTATATTTTATTTTTAAATAAAATGTTCCTTTGGGGTCTCTATCATTCTTCGTCGTTAAATTATTGCATCCAAGATGACATGGCTATTAATTAATTTATACATGGTGTATAGCATTAAATTTAGAATGCCAATAGTATTAAGTGTTAAATTTATTGTAGGATAAGTAATAAAGTTAATAAAATTTAATTTTATTCTTCGTCGTTAAATTATTGCATCGAAGATGACATGGCTATTAATTTATAAATGGCGTTGCATGTATACACGATGTGTGACACATATAATAGTGTCGATACAAAGATGTTGGCAAAATTATTCTACTCCCTCCGACTCATTTCAATTATCGTTTTAAATTTTTTTTAATGTTAATCAAGAAAAATATATATGATGTGTGGCACATATAATAATGTCGATACAAAGAAGTTGACAGAATTATTCTATTTCCTCCGACTCATTTTAATTATTGTTTTAAATTTTTCTATGTTAATTAAGAAAAATATATATGATGTGTGGCCATATAATAATGTCGACACAAAGAAGTTAACAGAATTTTTCTACTCCCTCCGACTCATTTTAATTATCGCTTTATTTTTTTATGTTAATTAAGAAAAATAAAACAAGATATAATTTACTAAGTTATATTTATATATTAGATATTTTTAAAAAAATTAAGTACTTTAAGAAAAAAGATGTTCCTTTTTATTATAAGGATACAATTGAAAATAATTACTAACTTTTATTTTGAATTTCTAAATCGATAATTATTTTGAGATTTTATCTTTTTGTTAAATTGGGATGAAGAGAATTTTAAGGTAGTTAAGAAATTTTAAATTTAGGGTTATTGCAAGTTTGACTGGGTAGTGATAATTTCTTCAATATATCCTGAATAATTTGGAGCTTTACGTTTGACTAGATCTTGACTTGGTAGAGTTTCACACCTATATATGTTCCCTTGAATTTTTTTTAAAAAGATGCATCCACACCTACGCCCATTTGTATTTTTTTAATAATGTTGTGTTCCCACCTGCCATCAATTTTGTATGAGTTCTTTTTTATTCGGTGTTCGATACCCGTATTGAAACCCGATTAATTTGATTCGCGTCGGGTAGTGCTTCCAACAGAGTTTTTCTTCGTGCACAGGACCGAACCCTCGACCTCTAGTTAAGGGTAGAGCAGTCCAATCCGCTGCTATTGCAAAAATTGAATAAATATCATAAATTCTTTCATAAACTAAATGTGAGGGTTATATTGAATGTTAGTTGATGCTATTATCCATTTTAATATTAAAGTTAAAATTTAATCTATATAATGTTTTACAAATATAAATTAGAGAAAGTGATGTTATTATATTTTGATAACTCATTACATTATATTTTGTTACTCATATAACCATTAGCTTGTAACTCTCATGGCATTAATTTCTTATAACTTAAAAGTCATTTATCTATCAACTTTATTATGCACCTTCTTCTTATTCAATACAAGGATGAATTTCTCACAAATAAATAGTGACGTTTTTTCTTTGGTGATAGATTAAAAAGATGATTAAGTGTGGGAAAATATTATTATGCATAGTAATATTCTAGGTCTTCATTTATATTCACTATATAAAAAAGAATAATTATATTAGTGAAAGAGAGAATTGAGACAAAGAAACATTCGAAATCTTCAACTATATTCACTATAGAAAAGTGAGTAATTATATTAGTGAAAGAGAGAATTGAAATAAAGAAAATATTTTAAGTTTGTAACTATATTCACTCTACAAAGAGAGTAACTATATGTTGAAGGAAGGTATTTTGGGGTGGAGTTTTGGACTCTTCAACTAATCCAGAGTTGCTTACATCGTTGATGGACTATTGGATCCGCCCAAAGGAGACAAGTCAAGAATTGATATTACTAGATCGATGTAGATTATATCTGTAACAACCCGAGACCACCCCCTAGTCGTCACACGATACTTGGAACCACAAGTGATCCCAAGCTAACCCATGAACTGGCATACTGTTAAGCAACTGAATTATAACATAATAAATAGCTGTTCTGTTGTGCGGAAATATAATCATACTAAAAATCTAAAATGGATACAATACTGATAAAGCTTTACAATCTGATAAATCTAAAGGACGAAATTGAAATTACATGACTGACTCTGACAGACATCTATGAAGCCTCTACTATACAGACTATAGATAGCTGAGACATGCCTCCAACTACCACTAATTAATACACATGTAAATAAATGAACTGTATATGAATTAAAACTGTCTGGAGTTCCTGAAGTAGGAGAACTCATCACCTGCTGGCTGGAATCTGCAAATGTCTGATCATGATGCGTAGACTATAACTGATACCTACATTATGAGACAATGTAGCACATAGACATATATGCGGATCAGTTCTTCTGGAATGTACTGAGTATGCAGGGGTGAATGCAATAAGTAAAATTGTTTCATACGTAATCGTAAAACATGCATGCTAAGTGTAAGTAGACTCACCAATATGCTGGAATAAACTGAAAACTGAAATATCTTAAAGCCTGAGTGACAAATATTCTCTGGTAAGATGGTTAATCTATGCTCTTAGTTTCTGTAAACTTGCTTTAATGATATAAGTATAACTGAAGCTTGAATATGATAAGACATGGATATTGTATGAATACTGGGTCTGAAACTACGTGATGGAGGCTGACATAAATTGAGGATCTGAATGTACAATCACACTGAGCATGAATGCATAAACATACTAACTTATCTGATTAACTAAATGTCTGATTGCTGAATACTGTGCATGTAAGGCTGAACTGTACTTAGTCTGAACAACTAGACTGAAACTGTAGAGTATTATACATATGAGGAAGGGACTGACGGAATAACATGAGATAACTGAGCATGAATTCATGAAAAATGTATTATTTGAGAATGTGAGACCAGGCGTATAACATGCTTCTGAAATAGTCTGTAAAATGAGGTACTAAAATACTGATAACTAAATAGTTGATAACTGTACGCTATGGTCAAGTAAACCTAAAACTGAACTGAGTTACTGATCTGATTACTGAACTGGGACTGTAACTGAGACTGTAACTGAAACTGTAACTGAGACTGCACTGGGACTGAATACTGAGTTCTAATAACTGAGTAACTGATATATGAGATTACTGATAACTGGGTGACTGTTTCTGACAGTCCTGATTCTGTAGAACTGAACTGAGTTCTATGCTGAGACTGAAGCTGAAACTGTAACTGTGGGAGTGTTCATCTAACCGATATGCTCCAATCTGAGCTAATCAGAGTCCAACATGTAACCCCAATTGGAAGGGTGTCAATACCGTGTACGGGTACTAACACTGGCTGGATCTACTATATTGTCCCAAAGGACTAAGGGTGTCAAGCCTAAATTGATGGGTGACTTCTCATATCCTACGCTGGCTACGTAGTTCTGAAATACAAGGACTGCTACTAACGACTCTGCCTAAATGACGGGGAAGCCGCCATCCCTGCATTCACTCGGTGCTAAATTCTATTTCCAATCGAAGAACACTAGAATAATAACTAATGCATGCACCGTTAACTGATAACTGATAAGCTCAGGTCATGGTATTCTGAAAATAACAGTGCACACGAATTCTAAGGTAATTATTAATGATTAAACTGATGCTGGGACTGAAATTGGACTGAACTGTCATTGATTGTGTTGTCTAACTGAACTGAACTGAGTTTACTCGGTCCTGTTGACTGATGGAATACTGCTGAGTTCTGTTAGATGACTGAGTTCTGAACTGAATACTGAACTGAGACTGTGACTGCTTACTGAGTACTACTGTTCGTGACATAACTGAGATTGTTCTGTAACTACTGTAGCTCTAGGTAAGCAGCTAGATTTTCGGGCATTGAATACCCGCAGGACTCGATAGCATGAAAAGTAAAGCATAACATGATCTTGAAAAGCATAGCCATAGTCAATTGTTCACAATTCATTCAATGAGATATTTTATCAAACACTTGGAGGTTATGAACTTGTACATGTCTGAGGACACATGGTAACGTGTCATGATTACCCTATTCAACTCACATGGGCATTCTATCAAGCACGTGGAGATTAATACTTTAATATGGGGAATTCGCCAAACACATGGGGATCATGAACTTGGACATGGAAATCTTAAACATGAGAGCATAGCATGATTACACAACTAGGATCATGAATTGGGAAATTCATATGTAATTCGCTTGAAATAGGACATGAGTGTTTCATCAAAACATGTAAAGTTCATCGCTTGAATGTAAGAATGTCTTAAACATGAGGGAATAATAGAGTTACATGGCAAAGTTCATAACTTGGGGATTCATCTTGAAATTGATTTAACATGATATGGAAATTTCATCAAATTTGTGAAAAACATGAAGTTAAAACATGAGGATATTGCTAAACATCATGAATTTAGAATCTATCATGAAATTTACTTGAATAAAGCATGAGAAATTCAAACTCATACCATGAGGAATTTAAGATCTTGCATGGAATCTGATGGATATATTTATTTATATATTTTTATATATTAAATATTAATTATTTTAAATAAATATATTATATTATTGTTTATTTTCTAACAAATTCTACAGGAAGAAGAATAAAAAAATAAAAGAATTTCATGGGTGTTCATACCCGTCAAGTGAAAGAATGAAACAAGTGAACATTTTGAGAAGAGTGATAAGTTGACTGTCACAACCACCACTTCAAAAGCTTCTCACACTCGTCAAGTGAAAGAATGAAACAAGTGAATGTTTTGAGAAGAGTTATAAGTTGACCGTCACAACCACCATTTCAAAGAATGCATTCGATGGTTCAACATTATGATTTTCTATAAATAGAGGCATTTCTTTGATCATTAGGCATCCAACAACATAAGCAATATATAAGAATTAGTCTTGTTTACTTTTTCTTTCTTTCTTTTTCTTTTGTAGAGTAATATGTTTTTTTCTTTATTAATTTCTCCATAATGGAGTAATTTGTTTGTGTTGGTAGTGTTGAAGAAACTTGATATAAAATTTAATATAAATCTTATTTTAATTCTTTCAGGACTTGATTTTATTTAAAAGCTAAATACTTCATGTTGAAATTCTTGTACTAGAAATTAGCGTTACTTAATATTTGATATTATAGTTATAGTTATATTAAGTTGTGCTTCCCTCAAAGAAGAAAACTAAATATACTATAAGTATTTCATAAAATATAAGTAATAATAATTTTTAGTCACTTGTTATTTCAAATCTTTGAAATTGCTTCTTTTAATCCTTATCCTCAAGGAAGGATTATTTTGAACTATTTCTTAGATTTAAATAATCTCTATCTTATTTGTTTCAATACGTATCCTCGCGGAGGGATTGACTCAAATAAGATTGTTGATTTGAGGGGTCATTATCTTATTTCTTTCAATCTGTATCCTCGCGGAGAGATTGTCTCAGGTAAGTTAATGATTTAAAGATTACTCGCAAGGGGTCTTTATTCCTCATAAACACATAAATGAATAGTCTAGAAAGTTGTTCTATAATTTTGTAGAAATTACTAAAATAATAATTTTATTCTAATAAACATACCAAGCGAATTCAACAACTCCCAACTTCCTCTCCAAGATAATCTTTTAAACACTATTTCTTTACATTTTTTTTTTCAAACTTAAAAAATTACCCTCTTTTCATCAATTTGATTTTCAAATAGTAGTCAAGATGATACAAATTTGTAGCATAGATTTTCCAATCTCTTTAGGACGATATCTTAAACTATACTAGAGTTGGACAGAGTACGAGCAACAAAAATCTTATACAATTTGGACTCGTCAGGATCACACATGGGCCGATTTGAATTAAAACCACCATGAAAATATGAAATTCAATCTTTCTTGAACATACAAAATACCATTATAATGAAAAATTCATTCTTTAATTAAAAGAAAAGAGTTTTTGGGCTCCATGGGTGAAAGAAGACCCACGAATGAACTCCACATACCTTAAAGCTTTAATCTTGAAGGGGAAACACAATCTTGAAAGCATTTTTGAATTAGAAAACTCGAGTTCTTGCTTTTATTGAAGAAAAATTGATGTTCTTGGTGTTCTTGAGGATCCTAGGGTTTTTCTTTGAGAGAAAAAATGAATAATTGAGTGTATATTGCTTTTGGGGGCTGAAATTAAGTGCTATGGACGGATTTGGGTGAGGGAAAGTGACCAAAGTGCCCCTAGACCCTTTAGAAACTGAAGTAGCATGTGAAACAATTCCATAACGCGCATGCCGACGCGTCGCGTCGCTATTGCGTCGGCTTACTGCCTCACACGGAAAATATCATAACTTTTCGCTCGGGTATCAGATTTTGGCGAAATTGGTATCGTTGGAAAGCTAATTCAATTATCTACAATTTGGTGGGTCTTGAGCTACAAAATTCTATGTATATAAAAAGTTATACACATTTAAATAGACCCTTGTAGAATCGAATGTCAAACTTTGGACGAATCAAATGCTTTAAGCTCAACTTTGTTCTAAGTGATTCTTATGAACATTTTTCATCTCAAAAGCAAATCAAACATGAGAATAAAGATCATGAAACTTATATTCACATGGGAATCATTTAGATTATAGCTTACACACGTAGCAACGACGACGGTTCAAATACTAGCCCGAAAATGCAGGATATTACAATATCACAGTGGGGTTAAATCTCCTTAGAGAGCGAGATATTCATACCTACTTTTAGTTATTTTGTTTTATTTTCAACTGTAATTTATTATAATTATGGTGTTGACACCCAATTTTTGCTCTCCGTGCCTAAAATTAATGTTTTCAGTCTTCCTGATCGTTAAAGGGCACAAAATATAATTTTCACATCTTTTTAATAATTGTTGACAAATTATTGATAATCATCCTTACTTTAGGATTTTTATCAATTTGTTGTCGTATTTTTACCTTTCATAATTTATTAGTAATCCTCCTTATAATAGGATTTCTATCAATTCATTATCGTTTTTAACATTTTACAATTATCTGCACACGTACACAACATGACATCACATTTTTATAACATTTTTCTTATTAAATTATATTTTTTTAAATATTTTCAATATTCTTTATATTTTTCATAATTACAAATCAATACCTGCATTTTGTACATTTTTACGGTCCGCAAATGCTAAGTCGGAGCAATTATTTTTACACAGTATAATAATTCAATGTCTTATCGCATTCGGCAACGACCACACAATAATGTCTTGTCACATCCGACAATGACTACACAATAATGTCTTGTCACATCCGACAATGATAACACATAATGTCTTGTCACATCTGACAATGACAATTCAATGACACTACCCTTTGGACAATAACTCTATCAATTGGTCAAAATGATGAAATCTTTTGGTCAATATCCTAAGGACTAAAGGATTTGCTATTATAAAAAGAGGGGACATCCCGTTATCTATTGGATAATAGGAAGTTCCAAATTTTATTATAAATAGGCAAGGATGGAAGACAATTTTATTTATCTTTTCTCTCTACACACACATTTTCATACACCCACACATATTTTTTTTCTCTCTCAAATACATACACAAAAAACACAAGAAAAAAGCTTTCCTCATTTTTCATTTTCTCTTCCAAAAATACACAAATGCACATGCACATTTTTTTTATCACACACATTATGTTCTTCTTTCTCTCCTCTCTCAAGAATAAACAAATATACACAAAATTTTCATCCTTTTTCTCTCTCTCAAACACACAAAAAATATACATATACACATAAAAATAAATTAAATATTTGCTCCCTATTTTGGTGAAATTCCACCATTTTTACTGGGGATTATGTTGGTTACATTTTATATATATATATATATATATTTCTTAAGTGTTGTTGCTATTCATATTTTCTTACTGTTCATGGCTGAAATTTTGTGTCCAAGTGACTTTCTTTCCTTTATCCATTTCCATCAATCTTCATTATGTTTTTAAGGGTTTTGTTGGTTGATATTTTATGTGAATTTATTTTCGTATTTCTTTGTTTATGGATGCTTAATGATGGTTATTGTCACTTCTCAGTGAATGTTCACATTTTTCAATCATGTTTGAACTATTTTTATTTTATTCCATTACTTTGTTACACAATTAGGAATTTTACTCTATTTTTTGTTATTTTCAATTACTTTGTCATGGCTACATCATTTTTATTCATTAACTTTGACCTTTTTGTCATTTTATTACTTTAATCTTTGATAATCATTTGAATTACTATTGATATGCGTTCAATGACTTTGTTAATTTTTCGTCATTTTTCATTGTTATTAAATACCATTAATTAATTGGCCAATGAAATTATCTCTCCGTCAGATATTTGAGGCCACCCCATTAAAAAGACGGACTTTATTTTATCAAAATTATTATTTTATATGAAAGGCCTACACATGGCCAATGCCATTATCTCTCCGTCGGATACTTGAGGCCACCCCGTAACAAAAGACGGATTTTTATTTCTCAAAGTTTACTTATTTACATTAAAAGTAAATGTTTGGCCGATGAAGAAATTCTTCGTCGATTTTTGAGGCTTCCACAAATAAAAGACGGATATTACGTATATAAATACGTAGTAAAAAAATTAATATTTCGGGAAATGACAAAACTTTTATAACACCACGACAACACAAAAGGTTTTATGATTCGTATCTTGGCAAGGCGATTTAGGACGGCCGATTAGTTGAGCTACCACTTCGTAGCCATGTCGAGTCTAAAACTTAATCCGAGCCCACGTTATAACAAAATTTTATTTTTATATGTACATCTATATGTACATGTGTGTACATTATTTCACTTACTTTAATAATTATTTGTTCATTTTATTACTTTATCAAGCACTTATAAATAATTCTCGAGCTTTATGTTTGTAGTTTATTTTCATTTGTATAATTGTACATAAAGATAAAAAAAATAGTGAAAACTTTACTTTTTGGGTGCCGGGGGGAGATATTCTTTATTTACATAATTTCATCACTTTTAGGCAAAATTTAGGCCGTTAATATTTACATAAAAGAATCAAGTTAATCAAGTAATTTACGTATTGTGTAATCTTTTCTTCTCAGATAAATTTTACTTTTTCATAGCTTAAATCAAATAAAAATATTACTTGTAAATACCTTTTCTTTTCATGACACATTAAAATACATTTCTTTTCGTACGTCATAAAATACTTTTCTTTTTCACATGTAATTTATACATTTTATACATATCTTTTACATGTTTTTATTTATATAGTTAATATATATATATATATATATATACTTTTACATGGTTTTAAACATTTATATTTTTTTCAAAGAATTATTTTATATTTAATACACATACACTTTTATATTATTTTAAATATTCATACATCCTCCCTCATTGATAAGATTAATCTAGCCGGGTACCACATTTGTGGATCCTGAAGGGTGCCTAACCCCTTCCATTCGGGATAATTTCAACCCTTACCTAGAGTCTCAATAGATTTTCGCAGACTAAAACATTAATCATACGTATTAACAAATAAATAAGTTTCCTTATTTTCCTTTAACAGGGCATGTCATATGGTATGTTACACCAACAAATGTCATCGTTTTTAATAAGTTTGACAATAAAAAGGTGATATGATTTCTAATCCACTTCGATATATTTTCTGTTTTGCTAATTTTAGCAAATGTTTAATACACCATAGTATGCTACAACTTACGTGAATATCCTTAATCATCTTTGAAATGTTCTCCAAAAAATAGAATATTTCCGATTTGAATCAACATCCTCAATAAGGCATATGTACAAGCTGATCATTTAATTTGATTTCTTTGATTCGTCTAAGGATTATTGGTTTAGTTTTTCGTCAAATGAAAAATAAGTGAGAAATATAAAATTGAGTTCAGTTTGTCTGTTATGAAGTAGACAAGTTTGAATTTTAAATCGTCTATTAATTTTATAACTTCTTAAATTTTTTTTTATTTTTTTTTTCAGAATTAGCATTAGCATTTTAAAGGACGGAGGCATAAAAAAGTCAAGGTTACTAATTAAGCATGGTGCAACATTAACAAAGAAACTGATGAGAAAAAATTAGATTATGATTTAAAATTCTATTAGTTACTACTACAAAGATTTATCAGGTGTCAAATGCTCATTATAATTGGTTACTACTTCAAAACTAATTTTTTTTTTTCTATCTTCCTATATAAACTTTTAGGAGACAAATGTGAATAGAGAATAGTCCATCACTCCATTGGGCAGAAGATTCCAAAAACATGTTTTGATTCAAATGAGAAAAGTACAGCAATTAAGAAAGTTTTTTCTTTTTTGGTCAAAATTAAAATATAGCAGACAAATCAGATTTGACAACTAGGGATTTATATTTTTGTTGTCTTTTTTATTACAACTTTGTGTTTTTTTAACATTAAAAACTAAATCAATTTTGACTGAAATAAGTTATAAAAAGGACAGACAAGATTCAATCCTGCATCATTTTAGTGGCAACAGTTTATTTAGAAAGTACAATGAATTAAGACTTTGTCGCAATTATTTTTTCTTTTTTGAAAAGGGAAAAAAAAATTCTTGCATTGGATGAAACTTCCATGAAAAGGACTTTTTCCTTTTAATTTATTTCTTTTTGGATCCATAGATTAGTGGAATTAGATTGTGATCTAAGTATTTTATTATATCTTTGTCCATATTTAGTGGACAAAATTATCATAAGAGGCTGCAAAAAATTGTTAATTTTAGTTCTTTTGATTGGTGTTTCATGGTTCACTGATTCCGGTAGTATAAGTCATGATTTCAGAAAATAGATGAATTAAGTGTCTATAATTAAATCTTTATCTTATTGCAATTGTTATAGCTATCCAACTGCCTCTTTTATTACTTGAACTATTTCCTCCCTTTTATTTTAATTGACCCTCTTTTTAAAAATAGTTGTTTCAATTTAATTGTCTCTGTCATGAAATCAAAATAATTTTATTATATTTTTTAAATACTACCTCTGTCATTAAATGATTAAACAAAGTATATATACGCAAATTTATATTTTCAAACCATAATTAATAAGACTAATTTGATAAAATAAGCCCTTATTAAATAGAGTTCGGAGCTATAAGGAACACTTTTTCAGGCTTAGGAGCTAAAACGGACAGTACATTTATTTATGTTACAAAACGGATAGTTTGATCATTTTTTGGCAAACTACAACTAACATCGTTTGTCAATATTTGGGAAAGAAAAAAATATTAATACGGTGTTCCCAAAGATAGGCAAGCTACATTTCATAAATTTTTTTGTAATAGTTTGCCTACTGAGAAATTCTTATTGAGAACGTTTGCCCACAAAACTACTGAAAAAATCGTCACCTAATTGTTATTCCTGAAAAGATACAATTGATCATCATCATCTAAACTATCTATATCGTCCTCACCTGAATTGTCGTCATCATCCAACATTTGATCATCATCATCTAAGGAGTGTGCCCAACCCATATCACAAATGTTTGTATGAATTAAGTCTAAGGGATTAGTCGGTTCTCTAAACTCACAATTTTGAGAAATTCAATGTACATTATGTTGATTTAGTGAAGCCAAACCATCATTTTGGCTATCAAACCCAGTGGCGGATGTAGCATGTGTTCAGGGGGTTCATCCGAAACTCCTTCGACAAAAAATTATACTATTTATACACAGTTAAAATTATTTTTTATGTATATATAATAAATGTTGAACCCCCTTCGACTAGTTTGTATGTGTACTTTCGAACCCCCTTAATAACCATCTTGGCTCCGCCACTGATCAAACCTTGCTACTGTTTGTTGTTGAATAGAATTGTTTGGCCAACCAACACTGAAACTCGTAAAACATGTACTATGTCGAATATCAAATTCATTACTAGATGATTCTTCATCCTGAATAGGGCTTTGAGTTTTGATATACATATCAAGTGTTGCTAAACGCATTTGACTGCGAAAAATTTCAGGACTACGAAGAAAGACTGATAAAGAGTCATCATTTCAAGATGAAGAGTCATCATTCCAAATTCGAGTCTCCTAAAAAATTATATGACCGCTACCCATAATTGATATGGGATATCAACCAGTGATAAGAATAGAAAGTTCAGAATCATGTACTTCATTTTACTCCGAAAAAGATGTACAAAAGTGTCATTGAAAATACTTGAACCGTTTTCGAAGGAAGAATATATCTAACTGAACCACCTTCGTACAAAACTTCTTGTAACACCCCGTACTTAATTACGTGCCTTAGCCATGGTTATATGTGTTGAAGTATATGTATTGATCATAAGTTAGGTATATATGAGTTAAAGTATGAGTATTGATGATTTTGAGATGGTTTCAAGTGTATAGTTTGATTATATGTGTATAGGAATCGACTTTATTTATACCGAAATTTGCTTGTCGAAGTTTCTATGCGAAGTTTATCGAGTTATCTTTCCAACGATATAAAGATTTCCGAAAACAGATGAGTATCGGATATAAGCGAGCATGTTCAAAACTTGAAAACGGTGGACGCAATGAACAGTAAATGTGCATAAATTTTCTGCACACAAAAGTACTGCAGCCAAACAGATTTTTTGGTCTAATTTAAACGATCATAACTCCTTGTAAAAAATGAACTGTGTGAGCTGCTATATATTGATGAGAAGCCCTGAGAGTCTTCTTTCTAATGCAATTGGTTTCATCCAAATCCGACATCTGAGTAATGAGTTATACTCGTTTTACTTCAGCCTCTCAAAACAGATTTTTAGGGTCAACTTCAAACGATCATAACTCCTTGTACAGGACGAACTGGGTGGCCTACTTTATATTAAATAAAATACCTTTGAATTATCTTTCCAACGATACCAATTTCACCCAAATCCGATATCGGAGCAAAGAGTTATGGTCGATTTACTTTAGCCTATCAAAACAGTCCACCATGGACATATTCGGATTTACTTAAATTTTAAGGGCAATATGATCATTTTCCATCACCTCATGGACGAAAATTGGTCATTATATACATATACTTAGCCTCATATCCATCATTTATTATCCAAATTATTGAAGAATAAGAAACCCTAGCCTAAGTTCAACTCCAATTATCTTGTGATTCAACCGTAGAAAATCCAAATTGATTCCGTAGTTGTGTTCACCGTCTCGAGGGCTTCGAGAAGCACCCCTTATTTGTGCCAACAGGACTTCGAAATCAAAAGGGCCATTTTATGGTAAGGATGTAAATTATGTTGGTGTTATTTATATGGATATGTATATATATATGCATGTGAGCATAAGAAGTATGTTATTTGATTGTTGTTGAAAGATGATTGGAAATGATGTTGGATTATTCTTGTGCATAGTTGGATTATATTGAATTGTGAAGGGATTTGGTGTGATGATGTGGTATTGAAATGATGATTATATATATATATACACATAAACCGATTGTTCAAGTTGGTTTTTGGAATGCTTTGCAAATATTGGTTGTATGGAATTATGGAAGAGAATTGTGGTGTTGGGTTGCTAATACTAGATGCCAAACATTTCATTGTAGATAAGTGATTTGTAAAGGCGGGAAGTTGTGTTGAATTGGTATCCGAATCTACAACGAGGTATGTAAAGCATACTCTAACGATGTTCTTTGGCATGAAAACACCAATGTTCCATCAAGTAAGATTCCGAGGTTGTCCAAAAACATGTATTGTTCAACATTACCAACGAAGTTGTTTCCATTCTATAAAGTGTCAACATGTTTCATTGATATACCGAAAGGCTCCTATTTCATTGTTGTGATATTGATGATTCCGAAACACATTGTTGATGTACCAATGAGTCTTTATTACATCGTTATTGTATAGAAAGTCTATTACTTGGTTCCTATTGATGTATCATTATTCCAAAGGTATTATATTGGCATGAACACTAATGTAATAATCTCAAAAGCTTTTGAACTAAGTTATTGGAAAGATCTCTTATGTGTGTTACTTGATATACGTGTGGGTGGTAGCTCAGGGGCTTAAGCCTAGCATGGGCCGATCCCGATATTTGATATGATTACAGTTGATATGTACTGGAGGCAGCCTAATGGTCACAGTACGGTACAGTATTGATTATTGTTAGGTGGTTGGAGGTTCGGGAGGAGGAGGTAATGGCGAATGATAATTGTAAAGAATGAAATGAACGAATGTATACCGTTCCACAAATGTGTTTGAATTCAAGAACCCAATTCAGATTAATGATAAGATAATGTACATGATCCTAAAAGTGTTTATGAAGTGTGGTTCACTTCTATTATGATTTATTCACTTGCGTCTGATTTTCTTGATCCCCCATACCACATATGATTATTTACAGCTTTACATACTCAGTACATATTTCGTACTGACGTCCCTCACAGGGACCTGCATTTCATGCTGCAGGAACAGGTGCTTCAGCTCACTCATAGCATAGATAGGAGCCAGGTCATACAGCTATTGTTGGTGAGCTCCAGTTTGCTTCGGAGCTTTCCGAGTCAGTCCCTTATGTTTTGTTATTGTACAGGAGTCATGTGTGGGCGGGGGTTTGTCCCGACCCTAGTTATGTCATGTATATCCTAGAGGCTTTGTAGACATAAGGAAGGATAAAGTCATGGAAGTTTATATAGTGATGTTATATTTGTATATGTGGTGGCCCCGACGGCCAAGTATTATATATATATATATATATTTCTGCGTGTTGTGCTGATACAGGTAATTAGACCCTTCTATATGCAACGAAGTGCTGTCCAAATTTTTGGTGACATGTAAGTGAAAGTACAGGTATTTGAACGGGTTCTCCCGGGTTTTCTCGGCTTCGGGTGCCAGTCCGGCCCAATGGGATTTTGGGGCGTGACACTTCTCCACCCCAAAAACTAACCCTAACGGTGTCACTCATTATTTTTGTCCTTATAAGAAATTTAAACGAATAACTATTTGTGAAAAAAAATTCATGAGAATATTGCTCGTGATGAATGAGATAAAATAGAGTGAACAACAATAATTTATAAGTGAAAAAGTTATACCATTTCTCAAAAATTGAAGTGACAAAATGTTCACTATATAAGAATCTTTTCAGGAATAACAATCAGATGGCGAATCTCTCAGTAGTTTTGTTTTTCAAACGTTCACAATAAGAATCTCTCAGTAGTTTGACCATTTTTGGGCAAACTATTACAAAAAAAAAAATTATGAAATATAGTTTGCTCATTTTTGGTCAAACCGTATTAACATTTATTTTCTTCCCCAAACGTTGACAAACGGTGTTAATTATAGTTTGCCAAAAATGGGCAAACTGTCCGTTTTGTAATATAACTAAAAGTACTGTCCGTTTTGGTTTCTAAGCCAGAAAAAGTGTCCCCTTTAGCTCCGGACTCCTATTTAATAATTTCTTAATGGGTATGTCAAGTCAATAGAGGCCAATAATACGAAACGAAGGGAGTATTATTATTACGCAATACAATGTGTTTTAATACATAAATGGTGATAGTTTATCTAGGAATTTGATTATATAAGTGTAATTTAAATAAAAAATGTAATTTAAATGGTGATACCAAAAAAATAATAGTTCTAAGTGTAGTTTTGATAATTGAAGTATTTTCTATTTGCAGCAAATTTACTCGTATGTTGAAAATATATGTCAATAACAGAACAAATAAAAGAATGTAATTTAAGAAAATGTGATTTTATTTATTAAGATTGTGTACAAATTTATATATTCCTTGATTCTTCTCTTTGAATTTTCTTCATAATTCGAGGACTGTCAATAAATTATTTTTCAAATGTAGGATGATTTCGACCTAATGTATATTTAATCGTTAGAAACATAGGGCAATGGTCATGGGTTGCTCAAGTGTGAGGCTAGTAAAATCTTTGCTTTAGGTCCCAAAATCTCAATGCCTCAAATTTTTTTTATTAATTTTATAAAAAAAAAAATTTGACAATAATGGATATAGTTAAAAAAAATATCATCATTCAATAGAATATTTTGAAATTCTGAATTAAACTACTCAAATCTTTATAATAAGAAGTAATATATTTACAATAACATCCAAGGTAATGTATTGAAAATACCTGATTAACGTATTATTAACTTGCATCAATCCTTAGTATTATAAATAATAATATCACTAGATAAAATATAATACTACACTAAACACAACAATTATAAAAAAGACAAAAAATGACATTAATTTTTTATTTATTATGTATACGTATATTTTTAAGCCTCGGATTTAAATTTAGGTTTAGACCACTAATTTTATTGAAACGTTATTTTGATAGACTAATATTTGATATCTTGTCGTGAATTTCAGGAATTTATAGAATGTGAAGATGTCTCTTCAAGAAAATATGTTACGCGTTATATAAAAGTAAGCTAAAGCATAAAACAGAGTAGCCTCCAAATATCTTAAAATTTCAATATCTACAATCTAATATATATAACTTTTTCATAAATGACTTTTTTCCCACGTTGCTTATTTCAGTCCTCGTATGTAAAAATATATAGACACACCTAGGAAATTTTTCTGTATCTAATTACTACTTGTCTACTAGATTGTAAATTTTGACAGCATTTTGTCTGCTCTCTTTTACACCTACTCGGAATATATTTATAGGGAATATGAATAATAGATAAAAGTGAACATCATTTTGAATAAATATTTTTAATGACTTGAAAATTAAACGTGTATTTGAGTATGTGTAGGGGAGCTGGATTTCTATCATATTTCATAAGTAGTGCATAAATTAACGATTAACAAAACAAATAGAAGAATGTGTTTAGCTAAGGAAGAAATTGAAAACTTAATCTCCAAAACTTTATACAAATGGGAGTGTTGAATGTACAAAATACAAAAAATAGTAAGCTCAATATCTAATTAAAGGATAATGATACCTTCAACACACTCTAAATTTACCAAAATTGGGTACTTTCTAATGTCTATCGGCGATTGGAGAAAATAGAAGAGAGAGATTGAGCTAATTCCAACACTATAGTGAGTTTCACTTGCCCTCTTTTTGGAATTGGTCTTCCATATTCCACCCTTCTTAACATGTTTACTCCATTTATACTCATCATTTCTTTTCTTACCCCCGCCATTTTTGAATTTCTCCGATGTGATTATACTAGTAATGGAATTCGGTGATTGTTGAGATTTACAGATTTGTTTGTGAGGGGTGAAATGAATTGGTCCAGTACTGATGTATATGACGGTATATATAGCTGAATGGTTTGTAATGGCCCATGGATTTAGAGAAATTTACATATTAAGCCATTGCTCCATCTCTCTATTATTTATTGGAGCTATTATGAACTAGTACTATCTGACATTTCGTTGACGATAATGACCTTTGTTCTGTTCACATTATTCTTTTACTACTGTCCCGTCTTACAAAAATGGTTGGATAATATTTTAATTTTAAATTTTCAAATAGTATATTTAAAATTATAAAATTAAAAAATATTTTATTTGATGTAATTTTAATTTAATATTATTAATATTTTTTTCTTATACTTTATGTCAAATTAAAATATGTCAATTTTTAAAAAACAGATGGAGTACTATCTCTCCCTCCAAACTCAAAAGAAAAGAATTTGCTTTGGTGTAACCCAATTATAAAGTATATGCCGAGCATATGCTTTAAACGAATGGTAACATTGTCATAAAATACATAAACATTTTTTTTCAAACAGACTGAGTAAAAGAATATAAACAAATTAAAATAAAAAAAAGAAAAAATTTAATAATCGGCAGTGGATGGTGGTGGGCACAGTGCCAGTTAAGCATATAAGATATGTCTGGTGGAAGCAAAAGAAAGAATCTGCTTAAAGTTATGTGAAATCAATATTTAAGTCAAGTTACATCAACAACATGTGTGAATTTCTATTGTTTTTTATACCAATTTCATTTATAAAAAGGAAAATTGGGACCCCATGACTTTCTTTCATAATTGGGATCCAAATTATGGACTCCTGCATTGAATTATGACTCACCTTTACTTTTAATTAGCCCCACTAATATAGTGAGATGTTTTTCTGATAATGACTATATCAACTTTTGTGAAGTAGATGATAAATTGAAATCAGTACAAAAATCTCTCAAATTAATTTGCATATAAATTAGTAGATCAAAATTTTCTAACCAATTGATGTTTCACTTATTAATTAACTTGGATTATGCTTTCCTTTTGGTTCGATTAGGATTTTGCTTATATTAATTAGCATTGTTATTTTGGCTTCGAAGAGGTGTCTCTCCTTTCAAAGTTCAACTTAGATTATTTTCTGCACTAGGTACCTGAAATTTTTAGTTCTCACACATTGACACAGTATTATTTTTTATAATGGAGATATTGATTAGTAATTTAGTATATATGCATATCACAAACAAATGTTATAGAATGGTGAATGGCGAATGGCGAATGGCGACACAGGGTGAAAAGTTTCGATTTAATACATTGACAACTTTTAAATTTTCAGTTGAGCCGAGGTTATTTCGGTAACAGGTTCATATACTTTACCCTCTTAGACTTTATTTGTGAGATTTTATAGGATATGTTGTTGTTGTATTGTTAACATATTCCAACCAAGTATTTGAATACATGAGAAAGTGTTTTTATTAGAACTTCTTATTCAAGCTTTAATTATTTTTGTCTGTATTCTTAAGTATTTATTATATAGATAAGTTAGTTAATCACTTTTCTTAATTACATACACTTATGGCTCATTTGTTTGCACTTAATGGAAGTCTGAATCTGAATGGTTCCAGATCATTAAGTGCATTTATTTTTTATTAAGATTTTTGCTCTTAATAGGTCTGAATAGGTCTTAATCATTCAGATCTAGAATTAAGTCTTAATAGGTCTGAAAGGTATTTCGGTGTTGGATAATATTCACCGTCACTTTATTCATAATCATCAGTCACCACCACTAACCACCTGTGTCACTGCCACCATTGTCAACCACCATCCACCACCACCAACCACCTCCACCATCACAACCACCATCAACAACAAATATCGCTACCAACCACTATTGTCAACATTTACCACACCTACTAATTCTATTTTTCTAATTATATTCACTGCCACTACCGCCATCAACAACACCACCATCATCAATCACTATCGACCAACTCATCTATCACAACTAGCACCACTACTAACTACCACTAATACATCACAATCTTCACACATTCTTCGGTCGCCACCACCATTATCACTAGTAACACAACTTCTACCATCACTTCAACCACTACCATCGCTACAATTTATCTCTACTAACAACCATCTCCACCATCACAACTAACAACATCTCCAACTAGCACCAACAAATCGTCAACCATCATACATTCATTTTTCAGTCATTACAATCAACATCTTCATCTACTAACATCAAGCAACGTTGCATCACAACCACCACCGCCACTATCAACCGCCACCATCATAACAATCACTACAATACCAACATCACCAACAACATTACTAATCACTAACATCAATCATTGTCACCGCAACCACCATTATAAACCATCTCCACTATCACTAACAAATATAAATATTTTTTTTCAATCAAATAATAATTTTGTTGTATTAAATTACATACTTTTCTGATATATAGTTAGTTTTTTAATTGAATTATATTTTTTATTTTATTATATATACAAATAATTTTTGTTTGCACATTCAGATTTTGAAAAACAAACTGTCTTAATCATTCAAACGTGCATTTAGATTCAGACGTCTAAATTTAAAAAAAAAAAAAAAACAAATACAGCCTTAGTCTCAATAAGTCATAGAACTGCCAACTTATTTCCATTTTGAGGCTAAAGAAGTATATGATTAAAGAGGCCATAACCTAACTTATATATGTTATAGGTGCGAGAAGACATGCGCCAAAACTAGATTAAAATTTAAGCAGAAAATATTTAATAAAAATATTTTATTATGAGCTTAGATGACGAATTCATAATTCAAACATTTAAAAGAATTTTTTAACAAACTTAAAGTAGATACGATTGCACATTACTACTTATAGAATTATTAAATTTGTAGTTGTTGTACTTATACTTTTGACAGGGTGGTGATAATTTCTTTTAAGTTTTATCTGACCACCATAAAATTAGAGGATTTGAGTTTGACTAGATGTGGACTTGGTGGGGTTATCACACGTACTATATATGTTCCCATTGGAATTTGATAAAAGATTCTTCCACACCTGCATAATCTATTATTTTTAGTTTAATGGTTGGGTTTTCAATTACTAAAAATTTTCAATTTCAAACTTGACCTCATTTGCTGCGTTTTTTCTCACAAAATGTAAACATGACTAAAGCTAAATAATGAAAGGGACTTGACATCTCTACCACCTCAATTAGGCTATGTGTACAAAAGCTAAATAATGGCATAAGTTCGTTTATTATGTCTTCCATGTAAAATAGTATTTCATCTTCCTCAAGAATATAATTCTTTATATATATTAGTCCATCTTTTGTCATTTAAGATATAGTTAATCATTAAAGAAAATATCATATAAGCTGATTTGGTGATAATCTTATTATTATGAGTTCCATTTCAAGTAATTTTATCTGCAAAATGACAACCCTATCAGCTACAAAATTAAAAGGAAGTTACATGCAATTTTTATACTGCAATCGTCTTTCTTTATTAAAAAGGGTATGGACTGGGGTGGGGTGTAAAACAGATACTACAACAATATATTCAATATAATTCTCTAAGTGGTGACTTGAGAGAGCGATGTATACACACATTTTGTTTGGTACGAAAGTATTTTTCAATTTTCTCATGTTTGATTGATTTTTTACAAAAAAAATATTTTCTAGGATATGTTTTTCATTCACCAACCAAATACTGAAAAGTATTTTTCACTTACCAACAAAATATGAGAAAACATGTAAGCGTGTTTTCCATGAAACATGTTGGTTTATATCAAATATATGCACAGACTTACTTCTATCTTGGTAAAAAGTTTGTTTTCGATTTAACCTAGTCATAATCTCTTATTTTGTAAGGGTTGAAGGTTCCATTTTTGGGACTAATATTCCCTTTTTATGTATTTATTTCTTTTGGACCCATATATAGCTTAGTGAATTAGGTCATCGTTATCTTAGTACTCTATTCTTAATTCCCTTTGTCTAGATTAATTTAGGATGATTAATGACAAATATCAAGTTATTAAACTGCAAAATAATTGTGTCATTAGCTTGACTTGATAGCTAGATTTCACATTTTATTTTCATTTAAAATGTTTTGTCCAGTGTGAAATACTCATTAAAAAGTGTCTTTTTCAATATTTATGTAGGAAGCAAATATAGATCTAGAGAAAGGTACATTTCTCAATCAAAATTCAGAACCTTCCAAAAACATGTCTTGTTTCAAATGAAGAAAAGTACAGTTTTTATAATTAGCAGCATTTTTCTTTCAATGTCAAAATTAAAATATAGCAGACAAACTAGATTTGATATCTAGGAACTTATATCTTTTGATGTCCTTTAGTAGTACACTGTCTTTTGTTAACCAAAAAAAAAGGACCAAATTTTGACTAAAATAAGTTGCAAAGAATAGCAGACAAGATTCCATCTGCATCATGTTAGCAAGTACAATGAATTATGACACTCTTGGTTAATGGAATTAGATTGTGAGTACAAATTTGTATACTCCTTTGATCCTTCCTTCTGAATTTTCCCCCTAATTCGAAAAATGTCAATTGTTTATTTCTCAAATATAGGATGATTTCGACCTGCTATATATTTAATCGTTTGAAACAAGGGACAATAACTTTGATAAAAGCAATAATTGATGCGTTGATCTCGAATCTCAAAAATTTATGAAATTTCAAGATGTCTATTAAAAAAAAAATACATTACCACCAGTTATATAAAAGGAGTTAGGACATAAAAAAGAATAGCCTCCAAATATTCTAATAGCAATTGAACTCCTCTCGTGAAATCCCATAAAATTTCAATATCTACATTCTCATGAATAACTTTTTCCTTTTTTTTCCACGTTCCTCAACCGGTCCTCTTGTGCGAATTTTTTTTTTTTTCTTTATTACATTTGGAATATCACGAAGGGGCAGAAACAATTGACACAGACACACCTTTATATAACATATACACACCTTTGTGTGGAATTTTTACTGTATCTAACTGGAGTAGCAACCAAATACTTACTAGTCTAGTAGATAGTAAATTTTGACAGCACTTTGTCTGCTCTCTTTTACACACACTCGGATTTTGACAGCACTTTGTCTAGCAGGCAAAACTGAACATTGTTTTGAATAAATTAAACGTGTCTTTGTATGTGTGTTGGGGAAGCTGGATCTCTGTTCTTTGAGAATTTTGGATATTTCAGATATTCGATAATGGGAAATCTACTCGATAGGTAGTGCATAAATTAGTGATGAACAAAACAAAACAAAACAAAACAGTAGAATGTGTTTAGCTAAGGAAGAAGGTTGAAATTTTAACTTCCAAAACACTATACAAATGGGAGTGTTGTCTGTACAAAATACACACACAAAAAAAAAAGAAAAAAAGCTCAATATCCTAATTAAGGGACAATAACATCCTTCAAGACTCTAAATTTACCAAAACTGGGTACTCTTTAACTAATTTCTATCGTCGATTAGAGAAAATAGAAGAGACTAATTGAGCTAATCCCAACACTATGGTGACTTTAACTTGTCCTCTTTTTGGAATTGGTCTTCCATATTCCTCCCTTCTTAACATGTTTCCTCCATTCATCCTCATCATCATCATCTCTTTGTTTACTCCGGCCATCTTTCAAATCCTCCGATTGCAGTTGTGGTGGCGTTAATTAACTGATTTCTTTGCTTTGCTTTGCTTGTAAGGACTGAGATGAGGAGTGAAATGAAATGAGATGGTACCCTACTGATGTATATATAGCTGAATGGTTTGTAATGGCCACCGGATTTAGAGAAATTTACATATGGAGCCATTGCTTTATCTCTCCATTATTTATTGCCACTACTATAAGCAAGTACTGTTGACATTTCGTTGACGATAACGACCTTTCTTCTGTTCACATTGTTCTTTTGCTGCTCTCCTTTCAAAAATAAATAACATAGTACTTTTTAAAATTCATTTAAAAATAAGGTAATTTTAATTTTACGCGACGTGTTTAAAATTAAAAGATTAAAAAATATTTTAATATATTTAATATAACAAGTGATTACTATTTTTCTCCCCTAAATTCAAAAGAATAGAATTGGGTTTGGTATTAGTGTAACTCAATCAGCATATGCCAAGGACAGCTTAAACAAATGGCCATTATCGTAAAATCAGTAGACATCTTTTTCAGACGGACAAAAAACAAAAGAATACAAACCAATTAAAATAAAAAAATAATTTAATAATCGCCGGTGTATAGTGGTGGGCACACTGCCAGTTAATCATATAAGATATGTCTGGTGGAAGCAAAAGAAAGAATCTGCTTAAACTTATGTGAAAACTGAAAAACAATATTTAAGCCAAGTTACATCAACAACACGTGTGAATTTATATTGGAGTATTATTGATACCAATTTCATTTATAAAAAGGAAAATTGGGGCACGATGGCTTTCTTCATGATTGGGATCCAAATAATGGACTCGTACCTTGAATTAAGACTCACTTTTGGAATACAAATAATGGACTCGTACCTTGAATTAAGACTCACTTTTACTTTTAAGTGAAAATTAGTCCCATTAATATATTGAAATGCTTTGCTGATAATGAAAATATTTGTGAAGTAGATAATAAATAGAAATTAGCACAAGGCTCTCTCAAATTAATCTGCATATAAATTAGTATTAAACCAAAATGTTCTAGCTGTCGCAATAGATGTCTCACTTATAATAGCATGATATTTTGGCTTCGAAGAGGTTTCTCTCTTTTCAAAGTTAACTTAGATTATTTCCTTCACTATGTAGAAATATCAATTACTCCTCTGAACTTGTCGGGTTTTATTCATAGTATATCTGAACTTTGACTAGTCTTTAGTACCTCTGAACTTATTCTTTTAGTATGTCGCGTGACCCTTTCATTTGAAGGACCAAAGCGTGTAAAACACGCGCGTACACGTGGAAAAAAATACCTACGTGGTTGTCCACGTGGATAAATACCATTCACTTCCCTTATATTGATCCTATATTAAAAATAACCCACTTCTACCCTTAATTAATCGATTTATCTCTAAAAAAATAATATTTTTTAATTTTCCTCTTTAGACACCTAATTTTGTCCCTTCCAAATCCAATTTTATTCATTTTTAACTCACATTACCACACACCCTCATCCATGTGATTATACCCCACAAAAATACAAAAAATAACAACCCTTAACATAATCCCTAACAAAATCCATCTTGTTTTAATCCTATCCTAACCAACTTTACATCTCATCCTAACTCCCTACCCCACCCGATACCCCTACCCTTACCCTTTAACCCCCTCCCCACACACACACATTTCTTTTCCACAAAGAAAGGGGGCACATATACAATTCCCAGGGGTTCAACTTCTCCACTGGAAATCTCACAAATACGCACATAGACGGATACACAAATTCCACTGACCATCATCTTCTTCTCCACATTGATTTTTACACAGACAAGGGAGCTAACAGTCGCGATTGAAGAAAAAAGGGAGGGTCTCGGCTTCCTCTTCTTCTCCACACGGCTTCTTCTTCTTCTTCACAAGACTCGCAGATGAAGAAGAGGGAAGAGAGCACACACACCAGTGGTTGATCTCTGATGATGTGAATTGTTGGTTGTCTTGATTCGGTATTTGATTTCCTTGATTATGGATTGATTATGGGTTGTGTGATGAAATAATATCTCATTAAGAATTAAGATTAGTTAACTGGGACGGGGATTGAAAGTTGATTAAAGTGAATATTGTTGTTTTGATTCATTGATGTCGTTGATTGTGATAGTATCATGATAGGTCGAGCGGGGTAGGCAAATACTAAGTCGGATAGGCAAATTGTAGAAATGAAAGATGGTGATTTGTTGTTGAATGTGTGAATATTTGTTGAATGATTCTTTCCATTTTAACGCACAAATTTGAGAAAAATGTATTCATTGTACCGGGGAATGCCCCGAGGTCTTATATACTTCTTAACCGGAGAATGCCCCGAGGTATCTTGTACTCGAAGGACGTTCGCAATGAAAGCCCGGGGCATTGGGTAAAACACTGGAGTGTAGTTTAGGATTAGTGTAGGTTTACTTTTCAGCATCTTTTTATTGGATTGTATAATTGGACTGAATATTATTATTTTGGTTTTGGATTGTTGTTTGATGTGTTTGTTGCTTGTTTATGTTCTGCTGTGTGATCTATACATTCGTAGTGCCAAAATAGCCGATATGCTCTACCAAGAGACCGTGGCCGAACCACGGGACCGAGGGGTGCCCAACACCTTCCCCTCGGTCAACAGAATTCCTTAGTCGGAATCTCTGTTCGCAAACCAGTTTTAAAGAGTCAAATCATTTTGAAAAGGATTTTTCAAAGGTGACTTGGCACACCGGATTATGCCAAGTGGCGACTCTGAATAAAAAATGTAAATAATTCTTTTTCGAAATAAATTTTCATCTTTTGTCACTTTGATAATAAAAACCCTTTCAAACTTAAAATATGATCTTTTGGTTGAAAAAAGGGTGTGACATCCTCTACTCCAAAGTAGTGAAAGGTTGAATTTTCGTCAATCAAGTAAGTTATTATCTGAAAAAAATATATTTTTATGTGTGTATTAAAAATATGAAATTATTTTTTTCGATTAGTGTTTCATATTAGTTTTCGATTAGGATTTTGAGGAGACTTACATGAACAAATATGTTTCATTAATTATAATTAATGGAGTAAAAAATTATAATTTAAGTTAGGGGTGTACAAAGATCAAACCGATAAAAATGTTATTGGATTAACTTTTTTTAATAATTTTATAAAAATAATTATTGGATTATTGATTCGATTTTGATTTTTTATTGATAACTTTATGCTAAATTATTATTTTACACCCCCATATATATATATATATATATATATATATATATATATATATATATGTATGTATGTATGTATGTATATGTAATCTATAATTTATATCTATATCTATAATATATTACAAGTGTGAAGATCCTTAGAAAAGTGATTTGAACTTTTTACCCATTGTCTTTTCACTATTTTTTTAATTTATTATTTAATTATTTTTTATTATATTAACCAGACTTCCTAAAATATATGGATCTCCTAAAATATATGGTAGGAGAATTAATTAGTATTTTTCTTTCTACTAAACTTCCTAAAATATATGATACTCCTAAAATATATGGTAGGAGACTTAATTAATATTTTTTTTTCTACTGTTCAATTAGAAAAATACTCCTAAAATAGGACTTTATTAGAGAAATACCTAAAATATATGGTAGGACAATTTATTAGTATTTTTTTCCTTTCTACTGTTCAATTAGAAAAATACTCCTAAAATAGGACCCCATTAAGGAAATACTTCTATTAATATTGAGATGTACGTTAAACTAGAGAACAAACCGATTTGCCTATTAGGAGAATATGATTGATGCTCATCTAACTTGATTCGATTGTATGTCTAGATAATGGATGCTTGATATTCTAACTCTTAACCTCTTCATTGTTTTTGTCAGCATAATAGAATTTAACATGTGTGTATATCTATATATCTTCTTTGTTTTCATTCAAAATCATTTTTAGGGTCAAAATTTTCGCTCGGACAATAATTAGTTGGATCACAATCGAAGCTTTATGATCACTATTATATTTTTTTTATAATTTACAGGTCGTAGATGAATGGCGGTTGGCTTTGAAGAATTTTTTGTGTAAAGATTAGGTTTAATTATATTTTTTTAATATCTTTATTATCTTATTGTTTTATTTTAATTTACATATGCTAGATAAATATGGGTCAGCTTTGAAATTTTGTTTAGGTACAGGTTAGGTTTAATCGTGTTATCATAATATCTCTATTAGTTTATTATTTTGTGGTAGTTTACACTTCGTAGATGAATCTCGACCGGCTTGAAAATAATTTTGTGCGTAAAATTTAAGTTTAATTATATTATTTTAATATCACGTTTATTGTATTATTTTGTTGTAATTCACAAGTGATAGATAAATGTTGGTCGACTTTGAGAAATTTTTTTATGTAAAAGGTAGGTTTAGTTATATTATTTTAATTCCTCTATTACCGTATTATTTTGTTATTGTTTACAGGTGGTAGATGAGTGTCGGACGATTTTTTTGAGAAATTTTTTGTGTGTAAAGATTAGATTTAATTGTATTATTTTGATGTCTCTATCATTGTATTATTTTATTGCAATTTACAGATGGTAGATGAATGTCGATCGACTTCTAAAAATATTTTTGGTAAACATTAGGTTTAATAAATAAATTCTCCATCTTTACATACTCAAAAGATATTAAACAAATATCCTATTTAATATAATGTTTGAACTCATTAAAGTGAGGTACACGCTCAAAGCGCGTACACCTAAACTAGTATATGTAAATATATAAGTAGGATTTTGGTTGCAACTAAGATTCGATTTCTTTTCATGTTAGTTAGTACTTTTTCAATGAATATTTTTTTATTGGTTAAATCAAAAATCAAATCGTTAGTGACTAAAAATCGATAACCAATATAACTGCATACACCATAATGCGTACAATCGAGGAATCTACGTTTGAAATTGTCATCCGATCATGAAATTCTCACAATTAGAGGAGACCTACATGCACAAACAAGTCTCCTATTATAATTCATGGAGTTAGAAATAAGTAGATAAAGTAAAAGCAATAGAATGATTTTTTTTTTTTTGTTTAGATTGGAAGTGATGGAGGAAGAAGGATAATTGAATTTTTTGAAAAAATTTTAAAAAAATGAATTTTTTTTTTTTTTACCTTTAAAAATTCTGATTTGGCCAAAAAATAACCCCATCATGCGCGTGATGGAGTGTGCAATCAAACATTTTGCCACATCAACAAAAAAGAGTCACTCGATGTAGTAAAAGAACAATTCGGTATGTGAGGGGGGTGGGGGAGGGATTACTTAGGACTAGTCAAAGTTCAGGTGTACCATGAATAAAACGTGACAAATTTAGGGGTAATTGATACTTCTTTCTTGAATTTATTAGTTCTCACACATTTGCACACTATGATTTTTTTTATGATGGAGATATGATTATTAATTTAGCATATATGCACATCACGATCAAATGTTACAAATGGCGAATGGCGACGCAGGAGAAAAATATTAATTTTATATATTGATAGATTTTAAATTTTTGTTGAGTCGAGGATTTTTCGAAAACAGTCTCCCTACCTTTCTGTGGCAATGGTGAGATCTGCATATACTTTACCCTCTTTAGACCTCATTTATAGAATTTTACTGGATACATTGTTGTGTTGCTGACATATTCCGGCTGAGTATTCGAATACAACATAAAATGTTTCTATTAGAATTTCTTATTCTCGCTTTGTATTTTCTTTGTGTGTGTATTCTTAAGTATCTATTATATCTATAATCTATATCTATAATCTATAGTATATTAAAAGTGTGAAGACCTTTAGAAAAGTGATTTGAACTTTTTGCCCTTCGTTAAAAGATTTCGCTTTACATAAAATAGTCTTTTTACCTTATTTCTATTATTTCAATAATATTAAATATTGACTATATTACCAAAAAAAAATTCCTCACAAAAATAGGATTCCTTTTTCACCATCTTAAAAAACTAACCATAACAAGAAATCAAAAAATAATAATAAAGAAATTTTCAAACCAAAAAAATAATTTTAAAAAAACAATCTTAATGTGAGACCCAAAAAAAATGTAAGAAGAAATAATTATAAATTCAAAAAAAAAAACAAAAAAACACCCCCAAACGTGAACCAAAAAAAAACTATAATAATTAAAAAAAAAAATCTATCCTTTCCCAACTTGGTTTTAAGCAGACTTTTTCATGCAAAATATGGTAAAAGAAAATTCAAAAACCGCAATCAACAATTCCTATCCCATGTAAAATGGGCTTTAACATACCTTTTACCAACTTCTATAAAAACCATGCTAATTTTGTTTTTTTACCATCTTCACCGTACTTTTTTTTCAGTTTTTTTTTTTTGTCTCTTCTCCATGTTCTCTTTTCTAGGTTCTCATCGTCAACCCACTTTCTTTTGTTTATTTGTTATAAAACTCCCACTTTTTTTGTATTATTGATGTTGCTTGCTTATTAATAATTTAAACACAATATTAATTGTTACACTTATAATTTTACTTATATTCTTAATTGATCTAATTTACGTTATTAGTCAGATTTATGTTTTTAATTGATTTAGTTTGTATTCTTTGTTGGATCTATTAATAAGTAATGTTCTTCCTCGATTAAAAATACGAAAATGACTCACATATTCAAGTACAATTATCTACTCAACTCATCAATTTTTTTTCCTTCTAAATCATGCGTTGTTGATTTTATAATTCATTTTTTAGACGGTACCTCTTTTTATAATTCATGCAGTACCTCTTTCCCTTGTGTCCATTGCAATAATAGCCTAAACGTAATTTCTCTCTCTCTCTCTCTCTCTCTCTCTCTCTATATATATATATATATATATATATATATAACCATTAACTTCCAGACATGTATAACTCATGTGCCTTGAAAATATTTTTCAGTCGCTTTTTTGTGAAGTTTTATGATTAGCTTCCTTGTATGCAAATTTCCTTTTGAGCCGAGGGTTCATCGAAAATATTTCTCTACTGTTGGTGTTATTTTCTGAACTTATGATTCTTTAGTACCTCTACATTTTGAATCGAGGGTCTATTGAAACAACCTCTCTATTTTTGAGGTAGGGGTAAAGTCTATGTACACTCTACCTCCCACTTTCAGGCATGACAATGGTCATATAACACCCACTTTTCCTCAATGGAGATCCTAGTAAGTTTGGACTCGACGAGGCCAAATGCCTATAAATATAAAATTTACCATACAACGAAAAAATAATCAAACGTTAAACTCCTCTCACTTTAAAGGATTCATAAAGAGTTGAAGATTTTCGTAATTGTCAACTTCAAAGAAGGAACCATTTTTCTTTCCAAGGAGAATCAGTTAATATAAGATTTGTTATTTTTATTTTCTTACATAAAATTGCAACACTAGAGAAATTTAGGTTAGATTTGAACCATTTAATATGTGATTTGACTCGAACTATGATAAATCACATGTGAATTTATGTGTTGAAGTTTTACAAAATATACAAAAAAATTAGAGTCAAAAGAGTCGAAAGCATCAAATTTGAGTTGAATAATATAGAAATGTGATGGATGTACGAGCCTATAATATATTCGTCTGTTTCACCCTAAAAAATATATCTTACATTATTTAAAATTGTAATTTCATACATTTTTTTAATGTTAAAATTTTGAACTCAATTAATTTTTAGTTATAAATCTCCTTATTTAAATAATGTTTTGATATTTAAATAATGTTTTGATAAACTAAATAAAAATTACTGTCATAAAAATACTCTATCGTTATTTTCGGTCTAATAAAAACAACCGTGGGAGTAAAAAATATTTTTTAAATTTATTTTTAAAAAAATAATTCTAAAATATATTTTTACGCTTTAGCTAAATACTAAAATGTATTTTTTGAAAAATATTTTTGTATTTACCAACCAAATACTAGAAAATATTTTCTGAAAAATATTTTCCTTCCACCAACCAAACATAAGAAACGAGTAAGAAATCAACTTATTTTTCGAGAAAACATTTTCCTTCATACCAAACACAACCCAGAAGCTAAATAATGAAAGAAATTTGACATCTCTATATTCTCGATTAGGCTATGAGTACGAAAGCAAAATAATGACGTAAGTACGTTTATTATGTTTTCCATGTAAAATACTTCATCTTCCTCAAGAATATAATTCTTTATATATATTAGTCCATCTTTTGTCATTTAAGATATAGTTAATCATTAAAGAAAACATCATATAAGCTGATTTGGTGATAATCTTATTATTATGAGTTCCATTTCAAGTAATTTTATCTGCAAAAGACAATCCTATCAACTACAAAATTAGAGCTATATATATTTTTCTACTGCAATCGTCTTTCTTTATTAAAAAGGGGTGGTGTGGGTGTGTAATCCGCTGCTACAACAACATATTTAATATAATCTTATAAACGGGGACTATAAAGAGCGATGTACACATAGTGTGTTTGGTACGAAAATATTTTTTAGAAAATGTTTTTCAATTTTTTCATATTTGGTTGACTTAAAAAAAGATATTTCCTAGAAAATGTTTTTCATTCACCAACCAAACATCAGAGTCCAGAAAGTATTTTCTACTCACCAACAAAATATGAGAAAACAAGTAAGTTTGTTTTCCATGAAACATGTATTAGGGTTTTTGCGCTAATTTTCTTACCAAAATTAAGTTATAAAATAAAAGTAATACCACAATTACTTTTGTTTTTCTTGAAAGGAAAATGTAAAAAATTTTCATATTTGGCTAACTTCTTTCTTAGATGAATGGTTTTGAACCAAATAGAAAATCTGTTTCTCATACCATAACACAATATCATACACAATGTAGTCCTTAAAAGTCTTGTTTATGGGGAGATTTTCTCTCGTAGTTTTTTTATATTTTTGATTTAGTTTTTAATATGTAGGCCGATTCGCCAGATTATATCAATAATATTATGCTTTTTATTTTAGTTTTGTGTCATCTGAATTATTAGCTTCCGCATGACGCACTCTCGATTTCGAACCCAACAAGTAATATCAGAGCCTACGGTTCAAAGGTCCAATGGTTTGGTGAAACGAGGTAGAAGATAAGTTCATGGCGGTTCAAATCAATTTGCAACTAATTTGATGATAATGACCATTTTGTCTAACTACATGCGGAGACAATTACCAATCATATTTCAATAATCGTGCAGTCACATATTTGAAAATAAAGCTTACTTTTAACCCTGCAAAAAGGGCTCCAATATTTTTAACCCGAAAAGGGCTGATATATTTTAATCCAAAGAGGCTCAATTTTTAAAGCATATCAAACAATAGTGATATATGAAGAATATGTGTAGAACGAAGATTATGCACAGTAAGAAGGAGGGTCAAGAATATTTTGCAAAAGATTTGTTAGAGTTTTTGCCCTGATTTTCTTACCAAATTAAGTTATACTTTAAAATAAAATTAATACCATAATTACTTTAACTTTTTTTGAAAGTAAAAAATAAAACTTTTTTATATTTGGCTAACCTCTATCTTGGAGAAATGGTTTTGGACTTCTATAAATAGAAACCCCCTTCTCATACCATAACACAATAGCATCCACAATATAATCCTTAAAAGGGAGATTTTCTCTCATAGTTTTTTGTTATATTTTTTATTTAGTTTTTAATAAGTAGGTCGATTGGCCAGATTATATCAATAATATTATGCTTTTTATTTTAGTTTGTGTCATCTGAATTATCACCATAATAGTTTACACGCAATTAGTAGCTTCCGCATAACGCCCTCTCGATTTCGAACCCAACAAGTGGTATCAGAGCCTACGGTTTCAAGGTCCAGTGGTTTGGTGAAACGAGGTTGAAGACAAGTTCATGGCGGTTCAAATCAATTTGCAACCAATTTGATTATAATGACGATTTTGTCTAACTACATACGGAGATAATTGTCAATCATATTTCAATAATCCTGCTGTCACATATTTAAAAATAAAGCTCACTTTTAACCCTACAAAAAGGGCTCCAATATTTTTAATTCGAAAAGGGTTGATATATTTTAACCAAAGAGACTCAATTTTTAAAGTTTGTCAAACAACAGTGATATATGAGGAATATGTAAAGAACGAAGATTATGCACAATAAGAAGGAGGATCAAGAATATTTTATAGAAAATCAAGTCAAAAAAGGAAGATTTGTTAGGGTTTTTGCCCTAATTTTCTTACCAAAATTAAGTTATACTTTTCTTAAAAGGAAAATAAAAGTAATAATATAAAAAAATTTTCATATTTGGCTAACCTCTTTCTTGGAGGAATGATTTTGGATAGCTATAAATAGAAAATCTCCTTCTCATACCATAACACAATAGCATCCACAATTTAGTCCTTAAAAGTCTTGTTTATGAGGAGATTTTCTCTCATAGTTTTTTTTTTATATTTTTTATTCAGTTTTTAATATGTAGACCGATTGGCCAAATTATATCAATAATATTATGCTTTTTATTTAAATTTTGTGTCATCTGAATTATCACTATAATAATTTGCAATTAGTAACTTTCGCATGACGCGCTCTCGATTTCGAACCCAACAACATGTTCCTTCATACCATACACACCCACAATCTTACTTCTATTTTATGAAGGTAGAGAGTTTGTTTTCGATTTCAATTGAACCTAATCAAAATGTCTTATTTTGTAAAGGTTGAAGGTTCCATTATTAGGACTAGTCCCTTTTTTATGTATTTATTTCTTTTGGACCCATATATTGCTTAGTGAATTAGGTCATTGTTATCTTAGCACTCTATTCTTAATTCCCTTTGTCTAGATTAATTTAGGGATGCTTAATGACAAATGTCAATCCTTTTCTTGCAGACGTAAGATTATTAGCACAAACGTAATTTTGAAAAGACAATAGAGAATATATAACAATTATTCATATGTACTGATCAAGTTATTAATTAAACTACAAAAATTTGGGACATTAGCTTAACTAGATATTGACTTAGTTTGTTTTCATATTTTTATTTTCATTTAAAATGGTTTGTTCAGTGTGAAATAATCACTAAAAAGTGTCTTTTTCTATAGTAATAAATACTGCATATACTTATTTAGGAAGCAAATATAGATGTAGAGAAGGTACATTTCTCAATCAGAATTCAGAACCTTCCAAAAACATGTCTTGTTTCAAATGAAGAAAAGAACAGTTATTATAAGTATAAATAAATACAACCCCTTTTGGAAATAATTAAGTTCTTTTCTACTTTTTTAATCATTTTATTCTCTCTTCCTATTAATATACATAACATTACCGATATATACATAACATTTTATGTATATATTAAATTTTTTGTAATATATTTAGGGAGTTGAATTTTTTGTAATATTAAAAACACAAATTGTGTATTTATGTAATTTTTAATTATAGCAGACAAACCAGATTTGATATCTAGGAACTTGTATCTTTTGATGTCCTTTAATGGTACATGTCTTTTTTTAACCTAAAAAAAGGACCAAATTTTGACTAAAATAAGTTACTCCCTCCGATTTAAAAAAAAAAAAAAAATTTACTTTGACTTGACATAAAGTTTAAGAAAATTTTTGAATTTTGTGGTCTTAAATTAAAGTTATGTCTTATGATCCTAAACATGTCATGTGAAAAGTTGAAATTAAAGTATTGCAAAAAAGAAAAAATCATTCATTTTTAAACGGACTAAAAAAAAATAGTTCATTCTATTTTAAACAAGAAAGTACAAAGAATAGCAGACAAGATTCCATCTGCATCATGTTAGCAAGTACAATGAATTAAGACTTAATTGCAATTTTTTCTTCTTTATATTTTTTTAAAGGAAAATTTTGTTTTTGTATTTGATGAAACTTCCATGAATAAGACTCTTCCTTTTATATATGTTGCTTTTTGGACCCATTGCTTAATGGAATTAGATTGTGATCCAAGTACTGTGTGTGGCTGCTTTGTCCAAAGTTAGTGGACAAATTATCGTAAGTGGCCTGCAAAGGATTGTTAATTTTAATTATTTCTTTTTTGTTTCTTGTGTCATGGTTCATTGATTTTAGATAGCTTATGAATACTGAAATATCATATAGGAGCAATAATTTGATTACAATATTTATCTATATCTAATAAGAGAGGCAAAAACCTTATGTGTCAATATTAAAAAAATTGTATTTAAAAAAAATAAAAATTTATCTATAAATATTTAAAAAAAGATAATTAAAAATAAAAAATCTATCTATATTTGCATATTAACTACCTCTGTATAAACTGCATATTAACTAGCCCTAAAGCAAATAGATATTTTTGAGCCTCTTTTATAGAGACTGAAACACATTGTTGGGTTCCATTTTATAGCAAACAAAAAAAAAAACAGAAAAATATAGGCCAAATACAACATCACAATCAAAGGAATCAGTGTTGTTGAATACATTAGCAATTTGTCATAGATGGATAAATATCTAACAACTGAAGCAACACTCTTTTAAATGTAATCGCAAAAACAAAATACTTGCAGCAACAACGGAATCAAAATGCTTTTCAGAGACCAATACTGTCATCGTCATCTTCTTCGTTGCGGTGTTGAAAAAGTATTATTTGGGCAGATTCAAAAGACGGTTATGTTATGAACCTAATTTCAAACCACTCACTTCTCGCATTGTTGATCTTACTCACAGAAGGCAACTCCACCAGGTATCGCTCTCAAATTACTCCTTTAATTTCATATTACTTGGCTCTGTTTGTACGATACAATGATAAAAAAAACTTTGATTAGAGGTAGTTTAAATGTGGCTATGTCTTATAATATACTGTTTTATACTCTAATTTAGATTATTTTCTCCACTATTTTGATTTTTTTTAAAAATAATTTAATGAGTAAACAAAATATACAGTCAATTATAATTAAACAAAATATACAGTCAATTATAATTTGTTTCTCCATAATTATCCATATTTTTGTTGTGTTAATCTTTTTATCTGAAGTTTACATTATCGACAGAGAATGAAGAAAAAAATGCATTACAGAGTCCATGGAACTGTAACTATCTATCTTCCCACAACTTCTCCTTCTTTACAGCCAAAAAATATATTTTATTTAAATTAAGAAATAATTTTTAATAAGCACGTTTGGAACTAGATAGTTACCGTCGTTGGTGTCTACATCATATTCAGTAAAATCTAATTTGAGTTGTAGTAGAGTTCATAATAGAACTTGGTATTTAAAAGTCACTTTTGAACTCTACAGATCATAGTAGAGTTCTCGTTTGTCGTAGTAGAGTTTATAGTCACTAATTTAGATTATTTTTCCGTAACCTAATTTTGAAAGATAAATACATTTTTAAAAAATATTTATTGCCCTATTTTAAATATTTTTAAAGAAAAAAAATAAGAGAAAAGAAAAAGTGACCAAAAAAAAATCTAAATAAAATTAATCACAGTACGCTATGATTGAAAACTGATTTACTTATAATCAGCTAAAACAGTAAATTTACTTTTAAAATTAATTTAAAAGATAAAGATAATCACAATTAAAATAAACAACTTTCCACTATACTCCCGCAGTTATCATAATTCTAAACTGTCTCAGAAACTAAATTTTTATTCATGTTTATTATATATTTATTGCATATTTTCTGGATTGATACATTCTTCATTCAACTTCTTTTCAATTTACACCCTCTAATTTATTTCCTGAAAACATTATTACCACAAATATTCTATGAAAACATATGTACAGATGTGACTTAATCATTTTGTTGGATCAGAAAATTCTCATGCAAATCGATGCAATGTAATTTGAAAGTAAGCAGTACTAATTTTCTATTCCATTTTCAAATATTTATTTTTTCCTTTTAACAAATTTATTGCTTTCATTTTGTATTGTTAACTAAATATTTTCTTCATAATAATAAGCAACAAGTGAAAAAGCCAATGTAATGTGATTACAATGTGAAATGTTTTCGTTGAAACCTATACTTTCTCTTTTATTTTGTGTATTTTTATTTTATTATTCATTGTAAAAACTCATATGTTTATACAATTTTATACCTAAAATTTGAATGATGTATTCTTTACAGATTTTCATTAAGAAAAGCATATCTGAAAGACGATGGTCAATCACTTCCAGATGAGAAGGGTTGAGCTTTGCAGTTAGTGAGGATTCTACTTGCTCCTTTGTCACCCCCATGATCGAAACTACTCTTGCACTTGCACCGCTTTGCTTTTCTTTTATTCTGAGTTTTGCCCTTCTTTTGAGCGAAAATTCATACCCACAAGTAAAGCCATAATTTGTAAATTTCAAAAATTTGCACTTGAAGATGATTGGTAAATTTCATTTATAAATATAAACGTTAGCTCTTCACACTATAGCCTCTTTATATTATAACTAGTATAGTTTTCACGCAATACGCGATTATAATATGATTGTCGTATCTTATTTATAAATTTATTAGCTTTAATATTTAAATTTATATTTTTGTTGAGATTAATATTAATATTAACCTAAACGTAATAAATTTGAGAAAATTAATATAGTGCTTATAAATTAATTTGCAAATTAATATTATCATATTCATATTTGTTCACTTGTGAAATACAATTGTAAGTCTACAATTTGCTTTTTTATTTTTACTAACTTGTGCTTTAATTTTGCACAGTTAATAAGAACAATCTTAATAATTCATAAATTTCTGTATGAACATAATTTCTAGATAAAATAAATAAAATATTTAACTCTGCGCATAATAAGTGTTTTATACATTTAAATAGTTGTTGCCAGGTGTTATGGTGCAATGCTGTATTTAATGTAGTAGGTTAGGAATACAAAGAGATGCATGCTGGTAAGATTTTACGTGTTGAGTTTTTAGAGCATAAAATACAAATGATCATTAGAGAAAAGATAGGCAAGTATATATAGAGATTCTAAAGAGGCTAGGAATTGTTCTATGTTTGTTGGTGGCATTTGTACTTAGATGGGATGAGACTTAGGGTAGTTAATTTCATGATTAAATTACAACTAAGTGCTTTTAAGTGTATTGAAATTTATTGATATTTTAATATTTATGTTTTATTGAAAAAAAAGTGTCATTTATATTTGCATAAAAGCCACAAATGATCTTTAAAGTAGTTGTCACAAATGTACTCTTAATATCAACATAACTATTACAAAATTCTAATTATGTGGTATTGTGCATCAACGTGTTCGGATATTTAATTTTCGTAAACAAACACAATAAATATGAGATTTTTTTTTTTTGGTTTAAACCACCCGGTGTCCGGTATCCACTTTTTAGGAGTCCGACTATATCTGAATTCGCCCCGCGTCGGGCCCCATTTGGGGGGAGAGCTCCCAACAGTGTTTGTCCATACCCAGGGTCGAACCATCAACCTCTGGGTAGGTTGGGGCCGCCCCTTTCCACTGCGCTACCACTGCTATTGGTAATATGAGATTTACTATATAATAACTTTGCATTAAAAATGAATCTTTAGAAATAAAAGATGAAAAATGAACAAGTCAAACAACTTGAATGTCAAGTGTAAAGTTTTCTCATCTTTTTCTAGTTGATAAAAATTTAAAATATTTTATAGATATTTTTTTTTTTCATAAAAGAAATATGATTAACTTATGTTGTTGCTCTTTGATGTGTGATAATTCAAGCATGATAAAAAGATTACTACCCTAATTGTAACATGATGGACGATAAGTTGATAATAATTATTCTGTCTATAAAATAAACTTTTACAACAAATTACTCTATCATTCTAAACATAATACTATGTAGCATGAGTAGTGAACATAAAGATGAGTTCGATTTTCCTAAACTTGTTGAAAGCAAATCATATTCTGCAAAAATATATCTCAAATTTCAGAAAATAGAAAAACAGAAAAAGAAGCAAACCTTTGTCCACCAACATATCCAAATCAAAACGATATATAAATTAGAGAAGATACACAACAAAAAGAATAAGCCATTGCTATCAATGCCCCTGCTGCTGCTTATATTACATAAATTTTTTATTATGAATGTTTATCCATGTAAAAGACAGTTTCAACTAAAATACCAAAATAAGAAGGCATGAATGAAAATCGTAAGACTTGCTTAAGATTTAAAAGACTGAAGTTTAATTGAAAAATATCCCAAAAAGATGCTTAAATAGAGAATGCAATGCAACTACTCTAATTCTTTAAAGAAAAAAAAATTAAATTTAAATCTTTATTTTTATCTAAAAAATCACATGTTTATCTTAACTCAAATTCTAAAAATAAGCATTAAATTAAATTAAATAGTATAACTATAAATGCTAAATATGACCAGTTGAATTTTAAAATTAAATTATTTTTCACATTAATGGCCTACTATTTTTTATATAACAAAAAAGAAGTAAAAAAATATAATATAATTTTTCTTACGTAAAGAATTGTTTTAACTTGCCCATGTGGCAGTATTTTTTTTTTAAAAAAATAAATAAATTTGAAACTTTACCTTTATGTAAAGAATCACATGTTTATTTTAATTCAAACTAAAAAAAATGAATATTGAATTAGATTAAATAATATATATGTAAAGAATCACATGTTTCTTTTAACTCAAATTTAAAAAATAAACATTAAATTAAATTAAGTAGTATTAATGTCAATTTTAAATATAACCATTTGAATTTTAAAATTAAGTTTATTTTTAAG
>NC_061112.1:130465485-130466022 GCF_002878395.1 Capsicum annuum | reverse complement strand
TTGCCTTCTATACCTTAACACAAGTTTTCGTGAAAATTAACTATATAGATTAGTTATTACAAGTTATAACAAATTTTTAAGTTTTCAAGTTATAGCAATTTTCATTTAAAAAATATATATAAATTTTTTTTTTGTTTTGTTGAAAATACAAAAATGTAATTAATTAAAAATGATAATTAAGATTTAATACAATTAATATACATTTTACCTTCCTTAAAAATAGTTAACCTTAATTACTGATATTTATCCACCCCAAATCCCTCTAACCATTGTTTTATCCTCCTATTTTAATGCTTGCATTAAGGGATCGTTTGGTTGGGAATGTAGTTATGCTGGGATAAGTTATGATGGGATAAGTTATGATGGGATAAGTTATGCTGGGATTATTTTTTATTGAGTGTTTGGTTTGTTGTATTCAAAATAATATGGATGGTATAATTTCTAAGAATAAATTAATTGATTACCAAAATACCCTCCATCTTATTTAACTTTATATATATATATATATATATATATATATATATATATATATATATA
>NC_061112.1:130423392-130465385 GCF_002878395.1 Capsicum annuum | reverse complement strand
TATATATATATATATATATATATATATATATATATATATATATATTTCTATTCAAGTTTTAAATATTCATTCTTAAACAAAAAAACTTTCATCTTGTTTAGCTCAATTTTTTTGTGTGTGCATTTTCATGATTATATCGTGTGTATTTTAAAAATAAAATTTTCATCTTATTTAGCTTTATTTTTTTTTTGTGTGTCTTCTTATGATTATGTCGTGTGTGTTTAAAAATAAATACTACTATATCTTATTTAGTTTATAAAAACTTCCAACTTAAGTTTGTTAAAGTAAAAGAGGATTTGTTGTTTATGTCACTTCATTTAAACACTTATTAGAATATTAAAATTTATTTTAATTGATATATACAATATCAATTTTCAAGTGATTTAAAAACTTATTTAATTTAAAATATGTCATTCAATAATGGAGTCGACATTTTTATTATTTTTTAGAGAAATTAAAATATATAAATAAACATAATAATTATTCAAATAAATTTAACGTATAATATATTCATAAATAATATATATATCTATATGTGTGTGTGTGTGTGTGTGTGAAATGAAAATCATAGAATTTGAAGGTATTTTTGTCCTTTTATAAATTTATTCCAAGGATAAATTATGGTGGATTGTTATCCAACCAATTGAGTGGATAACTTATCCCGGTACTATTTATTAGACCCAGGATAAGTTATCCCGAATATTACCAACCAAACATGCATTTAAAGTTTTTATCTCGGAATTATTATTTTATCTCGGAATTATTTGCTTTAACACCTCACACCAAACGACCCCTAAGAGTTTTTATCTCCATACACTACCTTCCTCTTTGTATACGATTTATTTCTGTCAGTAAACAAAAAACGTCTTCTAACAAAGTGTTGTTGATTATAATTTGAAAAGAAAGCAAAAATAAGTATTTCTTTAGATAACAAATATGAATTCTGTTAATTTGCATTCAATGGATAAAGTAGCTTTTGGTTACTATGGTGATTTTGAGGTGAAATGTGTTTAGCTTTTTGGTTGTGATCTTTATGGCCTCCCGGAGCTTTTTATTTTAGAATATTTGTATTTGATTTTATACTACTATATTCCCAACTTTTGGCTTTACAATATGCAATTTGGTCGATCTTTGCTCATTATAACCGTGCATCTTTTTCAGCTTTTAGATGACAATGAATTTGAGGATGTATATATTATGAAACCAAATGACTTTTACCAGAACTGCGATTCAGAAGCTGGTGCAAATTGGTGACAAAATACATTTTGAAAATATCTTATTCTCAACAAAGATTTGTATGTCTCGATTTGCCCAAAATACTCAAAAAGCTTTGAGTTTCATGCTGCTCGAGAGTTTGTGATATCGTCATGGTCCTGTTTAGCAATGTAGACACTGTTCAAGAAAACTTCTTATGATTTATGCAGCGATGAGCGCTAGGATACAGATAGATAAGTTTTTGCTTCAACTTTTTATGGATGTATGTAAATTGCAAGTCAAGTGTATGATTTCTCTTGTACCTTTATCTTCTTGGTTGCATGAATCCCCCTCCCCCCCCGGCACCCCGGGCTGTTAAAAATCGAACCACAACGATAATTCGAAGTGAAAAAAGTTCTATTGATTTATTGATATTGTGTTACTGGATTAGTGATTAGGTAACAATTTAAAATTATTTGGTTTAGGACAGGAGCGCTTAAACTTGTAATGTATAAGCTACATTGATGGAAGGAATGGAACGATATAGTGATAATTTCTCGTTTATAGTCTAGAATCATCCCTCGACCTAGCTTATGGTACAACAATCTTGCAAATGAATCAATACATCTACTCAAGGTCTCGCACGAAAAAAACCTCAATAAAAAGCATCCTTGTTTGGCTAATGTATCTTAAATATGAATTCTTCTTGTTCATTCATTCCTCGAGTAGATGGACATTACAGGTAAAACAATGAAATGTGCTCTGGCTAACCATCTTTCAGATGTTAGCGACGAGCCAAACACGAGTTTGAAGTTCTGGATTAGTATAAGAAAAAGTTTTTTTTTTCAAGGTAAACATGTGAAATCAAAATTGTGTTGGTGTGTATTTTGTTAGTATTACTTTGTTATAATACTACCAGATTCCAATTTTCTTTTATTTCAAACAAGTTAGGTATCGACTATATGAATCCTCACTATTCCAATTATGCTTAACTCATGGCAATTACGCATGAATCAAGTATCAGAGAAATACACAACTTTTATGTGAAGGCAAGTTGACAAAATATCCATGATTCATTACCATATAAAATAGAACAGAGAGTTTGAAATTAAAGATGGGACAGAAATGCAACCATACGCTCACATAAAAGAATAAAATCGTACTATCTTTCAAAAAACAATAGTGACAATCAAATGACAATAATTGTCAAAAAATTCAAAGTAAATGATCAATTAAAATAGATGAGATGTGACAGAAAGAACTAAAAATTAGTAACTGTTTTTTTTTCTTTTCTGCGTTGGGTTGGGGGGTGGGGCTAAAGAAATGAAGTATTTCAATTACTAGGAATATACTGTTGGCAAGTATGAAAAACACAAATTGGAAACATGTGATATAAACTTTTGAAGAAATAAAATCAGTTTGTATAAACTCAGATCTTAAGTTTAAAAATTATATTTATCATATATAACTTCTTAAAGTGTAAACAAACTTTGATATTCAATTATAAAAAGAATATTAATACCTTAACTTGCCATAATTATCCAAGATCTTTAATTAATAGTGATAAATGTTAAATGCTAAATATAAGAAAAGAGAAAATGGTCTATTACCCCTCCAACCTTTAGTCGAAATCTCAACTACACGCTTATATTTTGCGGGGGTCCTATGACCCACCTGAACTATTTTAAAGTGAAATTATTACCCCCTGAACGCTTACATGGCAAGAGTGTGTGTTTCACTCTCTTTAAAGAGAGTGAGAACGATTTTTTTAATTAAAAAATTATTTTTAATATTTTTTTTATTTTCTTTATTCATTTTTAATTATTCTTTTTCTTTTCATTTTCTTTCTTCTTCTTCTTTTTCTTCTTTTTACAAACAATAGCATCCAAGAACTCATCAATGACATCGAAAATTAATTTATCATTTTTCTCATCTTCAAGCAAAAAATCTATTGGTTTCGACTTCAAATTCGTCGAAAATTTCAAAATGGGTATTGTTCATTGTTTTCAACTTCAAGATTGTCGAAAATTTTAAAATCGATATTGTCCATTATTTACAACTTCAAAGTCGTCGTAAATTTTAAAATGGGTATTGTCAATTATTTTCGACTTGAAGGTCGCTGAAAATTTCAAAATTCTCTATTGTTTCCGACTTAAAGGTTATTGAAATTTTTAAATTCGGTATTATTCATTGTTTTCGGCTTCAAGGTCGTTGAAAATTTTAAAAGTGATATTCTTCGTTGTTTTCGAATTTAAGATCGTCGAAAATTTAAAAATTGATATTCTTCATTGTTTCCCATTTCAAGGTTGTCGAAAATTTTAAATTCGATGTTGTTTATTATCTCCGACTTCAAGATCATCAAAAATTTCAAAATCGATATTGTCCATTATTTCCGACTTCAAGGTTGTCGTAAATTTTAAAATGGGTATTGTCCATTATTTTCGACTTCAAGGTCGTCAAAAATTTTTAAATTCTGTATTGTTCATTGTTTCCGGCTTCAAGGTCGTTGAAAATTTTGAAATTAATATTATTCGTTGTTTCCGGATTGAAGATCGTCGGAAATTTAATAATTGATATGGTCATTGTTTCCCACTTCAAAATTGTCGAAAATTTTCAAATTCGATGTTGTTTATTATTTTTGACTTCATCACACAGTTCATAACTAAATAATCGACAACAAACCAACATGAGCAATTATTCACCGACAACAAAGATCAAACAACACACAAACATTCAATCTCAACATCACACATCACTCCTCATTTCTCCATTGCCAGAAAACCCACACAAACGCACTTCACTGGAATTGAAAAACAATAGCCCATACACACGCATCACACATTTCTTGAATTTCAAGAAATTAAAAAATCAGCACCAAATCAGGTGGGTATTCACAAGTAGTAAAAAATTTTAATAACCACAACAAGATATGACAAATGTGCAAATGAGCACTAGATTATCATGATTTGGTGATTGATAAAACGCCAAATCCATCAATAAAAGTAAGCAAATAACCAAGAAAGTGAAAAGTTTCTCAACTTGAGAAAGTTACTGCTTTTGAAAAATGAGTCATTGAAGCTCCTAGCCTACTCATTATAATTGAGTAGCTCTATTTTCTTGAACTACAACCCAACATTCCTCCCTAAAGACTGTCAAGATTAACTCTCTTTTTTCTTTTCTTCACTTTCGCTCTGGTATACCTAACCCAATGCAATTTTAGTGCCATTATTACACTTCAAGATCTGAATTTCTAAGCAAAAAGAAATTAAAAATGGATTGAGATTGAAGAAAAGAAGATGAAGAGAAAGGAGAAAAATGGATTGAGATTAAAATAATTAATGTTTTAGATAATTTTTTTTTTAAATAACGTGGCAATGATGTGGCATGACGTGGCAGCGAGTGCAGCTCACTGCCACAATATCTGGGCGTGAACTTTTAGGAGTGTAAATATTCCACTTTAAAATAGTTCAGGGGATCATAGGACCACTGCAAAGTATAAGTGTGTAGTTGAAATTTGGGGTCATAGCCACTGCAAAAATTGCTATAGCTTGTAATTATTTCTTAATTCTAGAAATTAATGAAAAGTTATGCTATAACTTTTAATTAACAATCTAAAAAGTATATTTGGGATAATTTTCACTTTTAAGAAGTGTTCTGTTCGATTTGAGACTCTGAAGCAACCGAAATATTTGAGGCACAAGTCATTGCTTTAGTTGCTTTAATGACAAACAACATAAATCTCGATAGTTTAAAGTTTGATTATAAAAAAATTTGATATTTGCATAATTACTAAAACCTCGATTTTGATTTTATCGAGATACATAATTAGCTCCTGATACATCCAACGAAGATACATTTTTTCCTTTGTAAAGATACATGATTAGCTCTCAATATATTATTTTTTATTTTGAATCTGTCAAGATACATAGTACTCCTTCCGTTTGCTTTTACTTGTCATTTTTGACATGTCAAGAGAAGACAACTTCTTTTTTCCTATTTTACCCTTAATATATTAATTGTTTTTTTAAAAATTAATTTCAAGATACGATATAAACATCATTTAATTGGGGTATTATGGTAAAATAGTCATGTTATTAATGGTGTTTCTTAATAGGTGCCCCAATTCAAAATGTGATAAGTAAAACTGAACAGAGGGAGTACATATCCAACGAGAATACATTCTTTTATTGTAAAAGATAATAATTAGCTCTAGATATATATTTTTTTGATTTGGTGTTTGTCGAGATACATAATGAGCTCCCCGATACATCCAACAAAGATATATAATTAGTTGAAATTTTTGTGATTGCTTTGTAAAGATAAATATTCTTATGTTACTTTAGCTTTCATGGTTGTGCCTGGCTCAGACAAAACACTAGGATGTATCCTGAAATGATAAACTTTGGAAGCTAAGTTAGTAATATATTAATTACTCTTTTTGTAAAAAAGTATCACTCCTATATGTAGGTCACAAATTTGGCATCAATGTAATTAGAGAACACATTTAAAAAGAATTGCTCCTCACTTACTTTAGAATTGAAATCTTAAATAAAAAAAATTATGGATGGAAGGCATGAATACAATAATTGGTATATATCACTCACTCAATTTACATATTCACTATTAAGAAGTATTAGATTCTTGTTCGAATAGCCCAGAAGGAGAAGGTTGGTTGAAACAATCAACAAGCATTAGTTGTATCAAATTTACCTATAGTCTCCATTTCGAAAACATCCCACTAAAATTTTGAAATCTCATATATCCATATGTTCAATTAAAATATGTTATAATTTGAGTGGTTAAATAAAATATGTTTACAAGTAGATGTATTACTGATTTTTTTTTTTTCTGTATTATTTTTCGTGATGCATATTAGCATTTGAGTACATCATCCTGAGCTAATCAAGTACGTGTCATATACCTTTTTCTATACATTATTATATTATATGATTCAACAAAACGAATTATATTATTTAAGACGAGCAGCCACATTTTTCTGATGATACATTGGACTCAGCCTGCTCATATTGACCAACTTAACCAGATTCCCTTCTTTTTTTCTTCTTGAATTATTGACATTGGACTTATTTATTTGTCTTATAAGAAGAGCAAAAATGATGGGAGTAATCAGGAAAAAACAGCTAATCGATCATTTGTCTAACTGTAATGTGAATTTCAGTTAATATTGCATTAACAAGGAAATGATATTTGTTTTATTGTAAACATAATTATGTGTAATTAAGAACAAATAGTGAAATGACGATGTGTTGAACAAAGCAATGCATCATTCAGCATTCTTATATTTTATTTTTGTGTCGATATCAGCTAGTACTATCATCTCATATGATTAGATTAACTTTGGACAGTTTAGTGCACATTAATCAATTCATATTTATGCTCCAAGACAAAATTAAAGCTATATTTACGAAAAATTAAGAGATAATTTTATCATTTTATGCCGACGTACCTTTATAATTACATACTATCTATTCTCAATGTGTCTTTTAAAATATTAAATTTATTTTAATCAAAATATAATAAATCAATTATTTTATTTATTATTTTAAAAAATGTGTTATCAATTTCGGATGAAGGTGCAATAGTAAATGTTCAAAAAACGGAAAGGTTATTGGATAGGTGCTAATCATATCATTCCATCCATCTATTATTAGAAAGGGATATAAGATATGGATCAATTTTTGGTTTTACCTTGTAATCTAAGTAACAGAGGAGCTAGATCAATGATATATATTTCATAAGAAAATATTAATTAGTAGAGGTGTTGAATTATTTTATTTTTATTTATGTCTTAAAATATAATCTTTCTTCGTCGAATTAAATATTTAGACCTTCTATATTTGTAGTTAGTGATTCCAACTTTAGATTATTAAGTGCTTTTATTTACATTAAAATTTTATGTATATGTGCAATTAAGGTGTTTATAGTCTGAATAGTTATTATCAAAGATAAAATGAGAAAAAATAATTAAGTTTGTCATGAAGTTCTAAAATAACAAGTAACTCAGAGACTAATACTTTGAAAAAGAAAGTACTGACCACAACTTCTTAAGATGAGTGATAATAAATCAGAACAAATTATTTCAACTTTGAGCAGCGATAATGTGTCATTTTGAAATCATCAATAAGTCATTTTCTATATACATAACATTAAACCAGATTATAATCTCATGATATTGTTTCAGCTTTGAGCAGCAATGTGTCATTTTGACATCAACAATAAGTGATTAATATGAATATCATAGTAATATAAAATGCTCATATCAATCATTATTTCCGAAGGAACATGTGAAGTGAACAAATAAAAGTAAATCACGTTATTATCCATATGTGGAGCTATGTTAAAACGAATAAGGATAAAGATCCCTGAGAATTCTTCATTGTTATCATGTGTGTGTATGTTATTAAGACTTGCACTCTACCATAGAAAATTGATGTGTCTGTTCATGTGTATATATGTTATTAAGATTTGCATCCTACCATGAAAATTGATGTGTCTGTAAAGCAAAGCAAGCTACGCTTCTCATTTTCTATCATAATTACTGGTTCATAACAAACACATCTTCGTATGTATTGATCAACTAAAGATATACTTGTATTATTTGTCATTGTAATATAGTTATTTAACAAGTAAATTATTTTATCATATAACAACGTGATCACGCTAGATATCTTTGTTGTTGGAAAAAATGGACTATTTTTCCTGTCCCTTCCAGATCGCTTTCAAGCAGAAAATAACAAAGAAATTAAAGAGAATAACAACACAAAAATTTAACGTGGAAAACTCCCCAATTGGAGAAAAACCACGGGCCTCCCAAAAATATATTCACTATATGGAAATTATTACACCATACAATACACAATATTTTTCTCACACATCCTCACTTCCTAAAATACTATTCTCAAAGAGATCTCCAAGAGAATTATCTCTAAACCTCTTTAATAGTAAACAAGGAAAAAAATAATTTTATGTGTGTAAACAATAAAGGAGGTGGATTTTATTTATAACTCCCAACCTCCTCCCAACCAAAGTAAATTTCCGATGTGGGATTTTCTTTCTTCAAAACAAATTTCAACAAATCTCCACCTTTTGAAGAGAAGAAAATGCAATCCGTTGGCCCTTTATAGTTGTCCAGCTACACATAACAAAATCAGTTCTCCACCTGACTCTAAACTCAGCCAATCATATGTAACTGCAACTTCCACATTGTCTGCTACTGACAATCATAATTCTAAATTCAAGAATTATCATACCCCCACCATAAAGAGTACATTCACTCAGATTGAAAAACCAATCCAAGAATTTTCACTTGAAATCACTTCCTAATTTCAAGAATTTTATTTTCGGCACATGTCAAAAAAACTGCTAATAACTTATGGTGCAACTCTCTTGTTGATTTCTTGAGAGTTCATTAGCCATCGATATCCTTTCCACCACACACCTTGCATCACCTATCAACCAATGCCCATGTGCAAACTTGTGAACCAGCTACCAATTAAACATCCTCTTCCATGGCAATTCTAAAGGTAGCATTCATGCCATGAAGATTTTCATCTTTCTTACAAAGAAATATCATCCCACTGTTCTAGGGAGACAACATTGACAGCATTTTCTTTGGAGCTTCCAGCCGAACTAGTTCCATTATTTGGACAATTATTTTTAACATGTCCCGATTGTTTACAATTCCAGCAGATGACCTTCTTCTTAGAGCTTTACTTCCATTTTCCTTTAACAACAAGAGCTGAATCTTCTAGAGATTTTTCATCTCCATTCTTCAATCTTTTTCCTCAAAAATCAATTTGCTTGTCACTTCTGAGAAAATCACAGTTTCCTTCCCATACATTAAAATGGGTTGCATGTGCTTGTAGGAAGATGGAAGAGACGAGATGAGTCGAAGTGCTTTGTCTTCATTATCAATTTTCACTCTAATTGATTCCAATTCAGAAACATTCCCATTCAAGATGAGTCAGATGATTAGAAATAGTTGTACCCTCAGCCATTTGTAATTTATAAAATTGCTCCTTTAAATATAACCTATTTGAAATACTTCTGGTTTGGTACAATTCTTCAAATTTCTCCAACAACTCCTTTGTTGTAGACAACCCAATCACATTAGCAAGAACATTTTTAGCTAAACATAAGAGAATTTGACTTGTCGCTTTCATGTCTAGCTCTTCCCATTCTTCATCACTAATTCTGAATTTTTCTGAGTCTTCACTGCTTTTAGATTTTTCTGAATTCTTATCACCTTTTTCGCTAGTTAGTCTCTCTTTCAATGCCTTGTGTAATCCAGATTGGATTAACACATCCTTGACTTGCACTTGCCACAAGTCAAAATTAATTCTTCCATCAAATTTCTCAATCTCAAATTTTATCCCCATCTTGTTTATCAGTACTAATAAATGGACAATAGTAATGTAAAGCACCCACTAAATTAGTTCCCAGGAAAGAGAGGTGGATCATAAGGGATACACTTAAGTACCAAGTATTTCCTTAGCCAGAACCTCTTTAGATTGTACTTATTCCCACTATTACCAAATATACAAGTACCCCAAAGTAACTCCACCAGAATAGCAAACTCCACTGGAATCAGACTCCACTTGCTACTCCACTGGGACGAAACTTCAAGCAGCTGCAATCACAGGGCATACTAAAATTTCAAAAGAATTATTTCACATCAAAGGCTCTGATATCACTTGTTGAAAAAAATGGACTATTTTTTCCGCTCCTTCCGACCCCTTTCAAGCAGAAAATAACAGAGAAATTAAAGAGAATAACAACACAAAGATTTAACGTGAAAAACTCCCCAATTGGAGAAAAACCACGGACCTCCCAGAAAAATATTCATTATATGAAAATTATTACACCATACAATACACAATATTTTTCTCACATACCCTCACTTTCTAAAATACTATTCTCAAAGAGATCTCCAAGAGAATTATCTCTAAACCTCTTTAATAGTAAACAAGGAAAAAAATATTTTTGTGTGTATTAAACAACGAAGGAGGTGGAGTTTATTTATAACTCCCAACCTCCTCCCAACCAAAGTAAATTTCTGATGTGGAATTTTCTTCCTTCAAAACAAACTTCAACATTTGTATACTGAAGCCTGAAGGGTTATGCTACTACTGATGAACTCACTATAATAAATATCTCGTCTAACTCGTTCTCTTTACATTGTATATGCAACTATTAGAAAAATCCAGAATTAATTTTTCAAACTCCAACTCCCTAATTAGTATCTCAATAACTTTCATATAAATTATGTGAATAATTGAAATTCATCTTTATATTGCTTGTCCGTGTGTATAATGCATTCCATCATATCAATTTCTTATCACCTTGTTTTCAGAGTTAATAATTCAAATGGTCACTCAATTTATGATTTTTCTCTCAAAAAGTCATTCAACTATGAGTTCTTTTCTCAGCAAGTCACTCAACTTTAATTTTTATTCCAAATGTAACTCAAAGACGACTATTTTACTTACAAAGTCACTCAAGCTATTTAATTAATATTTTACATTAAAATTTGCTAACGTGTAATTTTTTTAAAACAAAAAATTTAATAAATAAAAAAGATTTTCATTTAAAAACAATAAATTTAATGACCCACCCATATTCAAAATTCATTTAAATGGTTTAAATGAATATCTTTTTTATTTCTTAGAATTTTGGTTTTATAACTATTTTTTGTGATGTTCTTGTTCAATGATTATTCTATACTCTTAAAGTATATATAGTCATATAAATCTTCAATTAATATCCTAAAATCACAATCATTTGATTGTACAATTTTTACTGCTAATTTTACCTTATTGCAGCGTATATATTATAATGTTACTAATGTTTAATAACATTTGCTAAAATCTATAGCGTTCCCTTTTATCAACTTAGTAAGAATATAATTTATTGTATTTATTTGATGTGTATGTATATTATACAAGTGGTAATATCACATTGAAAGTTATTTAAATCTAATCAGTTAAATGAATATGATTCTGAAAATCTTAAAACTTAATATTAAAATTATAAGTGAGTTGATATAAACTATTTAGAATATTTTAAAATTTCAGAGTTAAATATAAAGTAAACATGTAATAATATGGTTCAAATGATTTTTTTTTTTTTTTTAGAATTTTGGTTTTAAGTAAAATTTCAAGTTAGCAAATTTTAATAAAAAAATAATCAATTGAATAGGTTGAGTGACTTTGTAAATATCCATAGTTAAGTGACTTTTGAAGTAAAAATCAAAGTTGGGTGACTTTCTGAGACGAAAATCCTAAGTTGAGTGACTTTTGAAGTAAGAAATAAAGTTGAGTGACTTTCTGAGAGAAAAATTATAAGACGAGTGACCACTTAAGTTATTAACTCCTTCTTTTCACACATTATTAACTCCTTCTTTTCACACATTCTCATTTTTTTTCACATCGATACGTGCTTAGTAATGAAAAAAACGATACCATCTTATACTTCTTAGTAGAATGTGAAAAAAAAAAAAAATGAGTTGCCAACTCAAAATCAACGGCTGAAACAGTTTTTTCTTTTTTTTTCTTTTTTGGAAATAATAATAAAAAGATGTTCTGAAAGCAGGGAGAAAAAAATATAAAAGAACTTATTTACTTCTCAGAAACCAAAGCATTGATTTCCAGAAGAAAAAAAAAGATTCAGCATAATATTTGGATTATTTGAAGATCAACTTTTAGTTCCAACAGACTTATTCGTAAACAAGACTCAAGTGTTATATAGGGAAATGAGTCTACAACAAATAATTATAATATTAGAAAAGACATCACTCCGTTGCTATAAGTCATAAAAAGTAATTAAGACCAGATATAATACTAATATTATATTTTATAATTTTAATTAGCAGTAAAGATGTAATGTTTTGTTTTAGACGTTGAGCTTTTTTCTATGATGTAACGAATTTTCAGCTACTCATAATATAAGAGAATAAATATTAAAGACGAATTTTAGTTGTTAGTTGTTAGTTGTTACTGCCCCTAATTAAATAATGCAGGCTGTGGCCAATAATAAAATTAAACAATTCGCCTTTCTGCAATTAAGAAAGATTGCTAGTACATTACATACGTATAGGGTGTGTTTGTTTCTTATATATTTGGTTGGTTTAAATATTTTGGAGAATATTCTTCAAATAAATTTATCTCTCTTCAATTTAAGAAAAATGACTACTTTATATCAGGGGCGGAGCTACATGTGCTCTAGGGATTCATTCAAATCCCCTTCGACGAAAAATTATACTATTTTAATACTATTTTTACATGATTGAAAATATTCTTTATGCATATATAGTAGATGTTGAACCCTCTTCGACTAGTTCGTATATTTACTTTTGTCCCCTCAATGAAAATCCTGACTCATCCACTACTTTATAAAGAACGAAAAATATTTTTCAAAGCTGTCTTTCAAGTTTCAACCTCACCACCCTAATCCGACTTCCGACTCTCATTCCCAACTCAAACATGGAACCAAACTTCCGAACTCGATCCAGAACCCGACTCGTGATTCTGATCCGGTACCTGACTCCAAAAATCGACCCAAAAACCAATTTTCAACTCTTGATCTCGATCCTAACCCTGATTTAAAATCCGACTCTCGACCGTAACTCAACTAAAACTCAATCTGATCACGACCCCAACTATATAGTTCAAGGTCGGATCCTGACTCAAGGTCAAGTCTTCAATATTCATTTGGATTAAGGTCAGGGAATTAGGTCCCGAGTTGGCGTCGAGTTGACTTCAATATGTCTAAGACTTGGTTGAGGATCATATTCTGATTCTGTAATGTGTCTCGAACTAAGGTTAGGGCCAGGGTTGTGTCTTAGATCAATGTTGAGGTCAGGTCGGGACAACGGTGGGGTCCGTGTTAGAGGTAAGAGTTTGGATCTTTGTCATAGTATTCTTGGATTTTTTTCCTTCCTACCAAACACACCTCTAAGGCAGAGGTGAACCCAGGATTTGAAGTCAGGGTGCACCAGTATTGTCAAAGGCGCGCATAAGTTCTGAATAAAGACTCAAAATGTATTTATCACTCGTCTCGTTTAATGTGCATTTTAGGTTCTAATTTGTAAGACATACTTTCCCTTGTCAATGAGGCTTTTCTGAAGATATGAACACTAAACAATTGACATTTCACTTTATCAAAAAAAAATAATCAATTTTTGTGTTCATATATTTGTCATTCATGCTTATATTATTAGTCTTGAACTAGACATATGTTTATATTTTTTCTCCTTTATGCCTTTTTCCATTAAATCTGTCACGCCCCAAAATCCCATCGGGCCGGACTGGCACCCGAAGCCGAGAAGGCCCGGGAGAACCCGTTCAAATACCTGTACTTTCACTTATATGTCACCAAAAATTTGGACAGCACTTCGTTGCATATAGAAGGGTCTAATTACCTGTATCAGCACAACACACACAAATATATATATATATATATATTACGTAGCCGTCGGGGCCACCACATATACAAATATAACATCACTATATAAACTTCCATGACTTTACCCTTCCTTATGTCTACAAAGCCTCTAGGATATACATGACATAACTAGGGTCGGGACACCCCCCCGCCCACACGTGACTCCTGTACAATAGCAAAACATAAGAAACCGACTCGAAAAGCTTCGAAGCAAACTGGAGCTCACCAACAATAGCTGTATGACCAGGCTCCTATCTATGATGTGAATGAGCTGGGGTACCTGTGCCTGCAGCATGAAATGCAGGTCCCCGTGGAGGAGTCAGTACGAAATATGTACTGAGTATGTAAAGCTGTAGATAATCACATATGATATAGGAGCTCAATAGAAATCAGAAACAAGTGAATAAGTCGTAATAGGAGTGGACCACACTTACTAGAACCTGTGACAACCTGTACATTGTATTTATTCAATCACTTTACCTTCGTTCTTATCGTCTTTGTAATCATTACTGTACTGTACTGTGACCATTAGGCTGCCTCCAGTACATATCAACTGGGATCGACCCATGCTACGCTATGCCCCTGGGATACCACCCATAAACACATAAATAGGGATCGACCCATGCTAGGCTTATGCCCCTGGGATACCACCCGATAAGAGAGAACTTCCATCACTTAGTTCAATTAATCTTTGAGATTGTTATTTCGGTCGCCACCACATTTTTGATACTTTGAAACAATGATACATCAATAGGAACCAAGTAATAGACCTTCTATACAATAACGATGTAATAAAGACTCATTGGTACATCAACAATGTGTTTCAGAATCATCAATATCACAACAATGAAATAGGAGCCTTTTGGTATATCAATGAAACATTTTGACACTTTATAGAATGGAAACAACTTCGTTGGTAACGTAGAACAATACATGTTTTTGGACAATCTCGGAATCTTACTTGATGGAACATTGGTGTTTTCATGCCAAAGAACATTGTTAGAGTATGCTTTACATACCTCGTTGTAGATTCGGATACCAATTCAACAAAACTTCCCGCCTTTACAAATCACTTATCTACAATGAAATGTTTGACATCTAGTATTAGCAACCCAACACCACAATTCTCTTCCATAATTCCATACTACCAATATTTGCAAAACATTCCAAACCAACTTGAACAATAGGTTTATGTGTATATATATATATATAATCATCATTTCAATACCACATCATCACACCAAATTCCTTCACAATTCAACATAATCCAACATCATTTCCCAATCATCTTTCAACAACAATCAAATAACATATTTCTTATGCTCACATGCATATATATATATATATATATATATATACATATCCATATAAATAACACCAACATAATTTACATCCTTACCATAAAATGGCCCTTTTGATTTCGAAGTCCTGTTGGCACAAATAAGGGGTGCTTCTCGAAGCCCTCGAGACGGTGAACACAACTACGGAATCAATTTGGATTTTCTACGGTTGAATCACAAGATAATTGGAGTTGAACTTAGGCTAGGGTTTCTTATTCTTCAATGATTTGGATGATAAATGGTGGATATAAGGCTAAGTATATGTATATAATGATCAGTTTTCGTCCATGAGGTGATGGAAAATGACCATATTGCCCTTAAAATTTTAAGTAAATCTGAATCTGTCCATGGTGGACTGTTTTGATAAGCTAAAGTAGATCGACCATAACTCTTTGCTCCGATATCGGATTTGGGTGAAATTGGTATCGTTGGAAAGATAATTCAAAGGGCTTTCATTTCATATAAAGTAGACCACCCAGTTCGTCCTGTACAAGGAGTTATGATCGTTTGAAGTTGACCCTAAAAATCTGTTTTGAGAGGCTGAAGTAAAACGAGTATAACTCTTTACTCAGATGTTGGATTTGGATGAAACCAATTGCATTGGAAAGAAGACTCAAAGATCTTTCTTTTGATAGGTGGTAGCTCTCCCAGCTCATTATATTGAGGGAGTTATGATCATTCATAGTTGACCCAAAAAAACTGGCAGACCTCAGTAGTTTGTGTGCAGGAAATTTTCCTGCACATTTACTGTTCACAACATCCCGGCCACCGTTTTATAGTTTCGAACGTGCTCGATTATATCCAAAACTTATCCGTTTTTGGAAATCTTTATATCGTTGGAAAGCTTATTCAATAACCTTCGTATGGAACCATCGACGGTCAAATTCCGGTATAAATAAAATAAAAAATTAATTCCATATAAATAAGACCAATACACGTACTTGAATACGCCAATACATGTACTTGAATATGGGGTGTTACAAAATCTCACGCTTTATTTATACTTTGTGCTTAAATATAATGGACCTTAAAGCTTTTTTTGCACCTTTTTTGCTTTTGATAATACTGTGGTGCACCAATATTATCTTAACGTAGACGTTAGCAAAACTTACAGTGTCAATTAAGGGAAATTTATCATATTCAATTGGTCGTCAATAACATGAATAGTGCTGAAAAAATAAATATATAGAACAAATATGACTTCTAAGTTAATAACTTTACTTTCTTATAACATGAAGTTCAACTAATATATTGATTTTTAACTTTTTTAAACCATCAATCATGGTAGCTTAATGGTCAAGGTGGGTTCACCATACCTAATGGTTGCGGGTTCTCGAATCCCAAACCAACAATTTGATGTTATAAATTTATAATAGCCTTTAAATTTAAAAGGCGGAAATGTTGTGAGATCAAGATGCATGGGTGAAAGTGTTGGCTTCAACCAGCGCACTGCGCACCAAGGTGCACTAACATTATTTTTTGGGTGCACTATTAAATATATCTCAATTTCTCAAGATATATATACATATATACATAATTTTTTTCAATGTTAACGGGTGCACGTGCATCCGCCTCTACTCTATGCTACAAGATATTATAATGTCGTTTTTGTTCGAAAAGTGTTAAGAAATAATTTCATATATAGATATATAACACTATTAAAATATCTTTTAAATCTTGTAATTCATATCAAGTAAGACATTGAATTTAAAAAGCTACTATACACTACTTTTTTGAAAAAGAACATAAGAATTAAGAGTGGTTTTGTAAGTGGAATAAGGATAGTAGTTTAAAAATAAAATTTTAAATAAATTTTGTTCCAGATTTTAAGATAGTAAGTTACTTATTGTAACTTATCTCAAAATTGTTTTAGCTTAATATATATATATATGTATATATACTTTTAAATCTTATGATTTATATCAAGTAGGATATTGAATTTAAACAGCTACTTTATATTACTTTTTTGAAAAACAATATAAGAATTAGGAGTGTTTGGTAAGTGAAATAAGAATAGTAATCTACAAATAAAATTTTAAATAAATTTTGTTCCATATTTTAAGGTAGTAATTTGCTCCTTGTAACTAATCTCAAAATTATTTTGACTTACTATTGGTATTAAAAATGATTGAATTACCATTCTATATAAAATATAAAATTAATATCTTAATCATGAAATATCTTACTTATCTTACCCCAATATCGTGCTTGAGGGGTTTTCGGGCTTGAGGGGTTTTTGACGGTACCTCATGGGACTTTGGATTAAAAAGGATAAATAAGTTGTCCAATTAAGTGAGAGTCCTTCAAGTTTTTAAAATTAGGTGGGAGGAACAAATTTTTTTAAAATTTTTCCGTTTGATTAACTTGTCCCAGTTGTTTAACAACTAGGCGTCACAACTTTGTGAAATTGTTCAACAACTAGGCGCAGTTATAGTTATTGAACAACTAGGCGTAATTATTTGACAACTGAGGAAAGTTATTCAATAACTACGCGAAATTATTCGAATAACTAATATAATTATCAAACAACTATTTCAGTTGTTCGAGGAACTTAATTTTTTTAAAGGATAAGTTTGTGGGATAAAGTTGTCCCCTGTTTTTAATTGGAAACTTGGAAGGCCGTTGTGGCTCATTTTTCTTGTATTCTCTATATAAACAATTTTGACTCCCACTAGATTTGTGATTGTTTATTTAAGCCAATCATGGAAACCCAAAAAGCATACATCCCCTGCAGGCTGCAGTTTGAGGAGGAGACAGTAGCTGCGTGGTACTTTCTTGATCTATATATATAGGAAAAAATAATAATCCCTATTATGTCTACTACTACTACTCTTAGCTTTCCAACCAAACTCCCACATACTTTAGTCCATTCTAAGATACCTAATAATGTTTTCCAGAAAAACCAAATACTAGGAAATCTCTCCTTTTGTTCCAAGAAAATTTGTCAATTGGGTTTCACTTCTCAAGTGAGTAGTAGTCAAGCGAATATTGTGTCAGCAATGGGTGAAGATTGCAAATTGGAAGTTAGTTCGATGAATAACTCAGAAGGGTATTCTAAAGAATTGGAAATTGCTGTAAGAGCTGTACATATGGCTTGCTTGCTTTGCCAGAGAGTTCAAGAAAATTTGCTGTCAGAAAGCTCTCAGCTTGTCCATTCTAAGGATGATAACTCTCCTGTCACAATTGCAGGTAAGTTTGCTTCTTGTGTTATATAGTTACATCTTGTGTTGTTATGTTTTTTGGACTTTTGGGTGTTCTAGGACTGTGCTTGGGGATTGGGTTTTATAGGTGAATATATTGGGAAAGGGTAAAGATTGTGTCTTTTTGAGTAACCCCACGAGTGGGGTCTACATAGGGTAGATTGGACACAAACAAGGTGTTTCCAGAGGACCCTAGGCTCGAGTGCAATCAAAGTAGCTATAAAAAAGGCTAATACTACGACAGACACCATCAAGCCTAACCTGTCAAAAAGTAAGATAACAATCCAATGCCTACTAACCTTCTAACCTGATACTCGACCTCCACACCCTTGCCCCATGTCAAAGGGGCGTGGCCTTTCTGGTACTGGTAAGCTGAAGCTGCACCATGTCAAAGGGACCATGACTTTTCTGGCAATGGCTAAAAGGTGCATCCTTTTGGATGAAGTGGTTAAAGAAGATAACAATACTTTGATTCATTATAAAATTGGGAGAAAATTGCAGTAAAATTATGTAACTTGTTGAAGATTGATGGTTTGTTCAATGAAAACTAGACCTACATACGTATAATGATAAAAGCAATGGATTTCTTGATATCATTTTGTTTCAATCGACGGATGGAGACACATTTATGTCTTTTTTTTTAACTCAGCTCAGGATGTTATATAACTATAGAATTGTATTTATTATTATTTGGAGCTCTAGGCAAACTATGTTATCTCCTGTGAAATGGTACATACTTTTTTGGTTTTCTGTACTGCTATAGAAGTTGTCTGGGAGTAAAAGCAAGGCAAAGCAATCTGTTTGCTTAGAGTCCGGTCAAAGCATACTAAACAATCTAATCTTCAAGTATATTTGTTTAAAGCTTGCAACGTCTCAAGACAACATAGTGCACTAGGTACTATGTATCAATCTATGTTTTACTACTTGTAGACTTTTAATAAAGCATAAACAACAGTCCTAAAGCAAAAGATAGTAACTTTGTGTCACAAGTTCATTGATACCTTTCTCTCTGTGATGAGTAGCTGACTCATCCAAGTATTGTGTATCGAGAAAAATAACAGGAAGAGACAAAGAGGCCCGCAAAAAGATTTTGTGTTGTACTCGTAGGTGATCATTTGTTATTAAATCCATGAAAAAGTGCATATGATTATCTTCTTTCTTTTGTTGTTTTCTTGTCGCTTTACTGAGATTCAAGGAAACAAACACAAATCATAAAGCCATCATACAACATTGAAGTAACCACAATTTTCTGTGGAGGTGGCATCCGTCTTGATGGGAGAAGTTTGATAATTGAGGCTGCATATTAAATTCCACCCATTTCCACTCAACAAATCCATTTATATATTCTTTTGTCTCCCAAGAAGTAATAATCTGGTCTAAGAAAAATTTGACGTAAATATTAGTAGTAAACTCATTTTTACTGTTATTATCTATCTTCTTATGATATATACTTGGCGATGATATACAGGAGATTATGATATCAACGTTAGAAATACTGCCAATAGAAGAACATTATTGACAAACAAGGTTGGACTATCTTAAAAAGAGAATTCTAAAATCAGAATCATAAGTTTTCCCACACCGAGTCTGAAGAAGATTTAATGTCTGAGCATCAATTGCTCTGTCTCTAAAATTGTATCTGTCCCTTTCCTGCTGCGACCTACGTTTATGGAATCATTTCTGGTTCGTCCACATTATGTCAATAAGTCGAATGGGTGTGACATGACTCATGAGTATAGGTGATTTGCTGAGAGTTTTCAATTCAAGTACAATAAAAGTTGTCATGAAAACGAATATGGATTAAATATTAGGTGCAATTGTGGTCCAATGCATTAAGTTTGGCTTAATCTTCAAATGCCAAAGGATTGAGCTTCCTTTCTGATGTCATGCTCTGGTTTATCATAAGTCAATAACTTTTTGGAACACTTCAAGAGTGCATTTCCAAGATAATGGCGCATTAGCCATTTCTTCGTAAAAACTGCTGCATCTTCTTATAATGCTAAGATCAGCTAATTTTGATCTTTTTAGATTGGAGCGTCCAAGCAATTGTCAGCTGGATACTGTCTGAGGCTTTTGGCAGTGAGAACGTCTGTATTGTTGCTGAAGAAGATGTTGAAGTGCTTTCAACGGCTGGCGCGGTTGGCCTGTTAGATGCAGTAGTAAGAACTGTGAATGAGTGTCTAGCCTATGCACCCCGTTTTGGACTGAAAGGTCCTAGTGCTGATCTTAATGCTAAAGCTGTTCTTGAGTCCATAAATCGGTGCAGCTTGGCAGGTGCCAGAGGTAGCAAGTTTTGGGTACTGGATCCTGTTGACGGAACATTGGGTTTTGTACGTGGAGATCAATATGCCATTGCTTTGGCATTGATAGAAGATGGAGAACCTGTGCTTGGGGTTCTTGGATGTCCTAATTACCCTATGAAGAAGGAATGGCTTAGTTATCAAAATGGTTATAGGAGAATCTTATCTAGGTTGACCTCCCGTACCTCTGAATCTTCGGATAAAGGTTCTGTACTTTATGCAATGAAAGGTGGTGGCAAGGCTTGGATGCAACCGCTACTCTGTGTAAAAAATAACTTTGTGTGGCCAAACTCTGCAAGGGAAATCAGAGTATCCTCCATCGATAACCCAGCACTGGCTACGTTTTGTGAACCAGTTGAGAAGGCAAATTCAAGTCATTCATTCACAGCAGGACTGGCTCATAGTGTTGGACTAAGGTATAGTCAATGTGTGTAACTTTCAAAATGCTATTTACGATTGCTTATTAGATGTCTTAGCATTTAGAATCTATTTCCGGTTAACAATTTATCCATGATAGGTACAAATTCTAAAAATTACTCTTCAACCTCTAGTAAAATGTTCATGCATTCAGCTGTCTTAATAAGCTCGGCTGACAACATATCAACTGCAGGAACCAGCCATTACGTGTATATAGCATGGTAAAGTATGCAGCCATTGCTCGAGGAGATGCTGAGATATACATGAAATTTGCGAGGGCTGGTTACAAGGAGAAAATATGGGACCATGCAGCTGGTGTTCTTATTATTGAAGAAGCCGGTGGAGTGGTGACGGATGCAGGAGGGAGTCCACTAGACTTCTCGAAAGGTGAATACTTAGAAGGACTTGATCGTGGTATAATTGCTTGCGCTGGAGCCAATCTGCACGACAAGATCATCCGGGCTGTGGATGCTAGCTGGAACTCCTCTAGCCTTTAATCTATTGTATGTTACTTAAATGTTCAGCCTAAATGTGGTCAAGTGGTTTGCATAGGGCCATCTATGTTGCAAATACACAATAAATGATACTAGCATTATACTGCAACTTTGGGTACTGATTTATTGAGCCATTAATTCATTCTTTACAGTAAAATCAACTTTAAGGCAGATTGAATTTTTCTTACACAAAAAAAACCAGCTCGGTGCACTAGAGCTCCCCCTATGCGAGGTTCCAGTGAAGAGCCGAAATACAAGGATTTACTGTATAGAGTCTTACCTCACATTTTTACAGGAGGTTGTTCCACGACTTGAACCTGTGACGTGCTGATCATATGACAACAATTACTAGAAGGCTTTCCTTCGATTGAATTTCTCTGAAGGAAACCCCCAACTGGAGGGCAATTGAATGGATCTCTCACTTGATTGGGACAAAAGGCAAGAATAAGAGAGGCAACAGGGGGGGCGAAATTTATTGCACTTTGCTCGTAGTCAAAACTTTAAAAATGTGTGCACATGACATAGCGTGTGGGGGAATTTGAATTCATTTAAAAGAATTGATTAAATTCTGAAAATACTTTCAATGTTCCTAAATACTTGTCTTACTTTTAATTTTCACTCCTCTTAAGAAAACATTAACTAAAGGCAATTTGACTATTTATTAAAAAAATAATTAATGCAAAGGGTAAAATATGAAAAAGAAATTAATGAAAAAAGACAAGTAAAATGAGAAATCAAATTAGGAAATTAGAGACGGAGAGAGTAGTATCTCTACTTCTTTCTTTACATCATATTATTATTTATTTATAGTAAGAATAACAAGTATTATTGGAATATTTATTTTTAATAAGAATGACAAGTATTTAGAAAAGAAGAATGTATCACGTGAGTAGACATAGTAGGGGAAAACGAGTGAAATCCATTAGGGTGGGCATTGTAGGTCCTTTTGTTTTAATATCTCTGCCTGCTTCTTATTCTCTACTTGTCCAACTATTTAAGTCTCAGGCCAAATTCTAGCCCATGACCTCTATACCTCATCCCTGGTGTTGCCTTATAGTATCTCTGTTAAACATCACTACTTTAGTGCTGTTTGTGTCTTGAATTCTGTAAATCCTTATCATGGTAGATTTCCTTGTAGGTTTGGAAATCCTAATGTCCTTGTAGGGTTGAGAAAATTATCATTCTCCATGTAGGTTTGAGAAATCATTCCCTACTCCATCCGTTTATTTTTGCTAGTCCGGTATACTAATAATATTTGTTCAGTTTGGAAACCAAGAGATAATTTATCATTATGTATTTTGTGTTTATTTTACTTTTAATTAAATAATATTCATTTTCCCAACGTTAAAATGACTTGTAGTTAATATGGTTTATATAGTAAACTTACTTTTTTATTTGTTGTTTTTTAAAAAATATGACAAATCAAATATGAACAAATAAATATGGACGGAGAAAGTATTCAGGAACTATATAAAGAGATTGTAACTAGAGATTTTTGTGCTGGACAATTCTTATAATTCATTCATAGTGAAAAATTCTATGTGCTTTTTACCCCAAAGACAACTAGGCGTGACCAAATCTTTTAAAAAGCACTAGTATACGTATCCGCGTGATGCGCAGATATTTTAGAGAAAATAAATCATGAATTAGTATATTTTATTTACTTGATCTGTCACGCCCCAAAATCCCATCGGGCCGGACTGGCACCCGAAGCCGAGAAGGCTCGGGAGAACCCGTTCAAATACCTGTACTTTCACTTACATGTCACCAAAAAAATTGGACAGCACTTCGTTGCATATAGAAAGGTCTAATTACCTGTATCAGCACAACACGCACAAATATATATATATAATACTTGGCCGTCGGGGCCACCACATATACAAATATAACGTTACTATATAAACTTCCATGACTTTACCCTTCCTTATGTCTACAAAGCGTCTAGGATATACATGACATAACTAGGGTCGGGACAAACCCCCGCCCACACGTGACTCATGTACAATAACAAAACATAAGGAACCGACTCGGAAAGCTCCGAAGCAAACTGGAGCTCACCAACAATAGCTGTATGACCTGGCTCCTACTTGTGCGGTGTATGAGTTGAGGTACCTGTGCCTGCAGCATGAAATGCAGGTCCCCCGTGAGGGACGTCAGTACGAAATATGTACTGAGTATGTAAAGCTGTAAATAATCACATATGATATAGGAGCTCAATAGAAATCAGAAACAAGTGAATAAGTCGTAATAGGAGTGGACCATACTTACTAGAACTTGTGACAACCTGTACATTGTATTTATTCAATCACTTTACCTTCGTTCTTATCGTCTTTGTAATCATTACTGTACTGTACTGTGACCATTAGGATGCCTCCAGTACATATCAACTGGGATCGACCCATGCTAGGCTTATGCCCCTGGGATACCACCCATAAACACATGAAATAGGGATCGACCCATGCTAGGCTTATGCCCCTGGGATACCACCCGATAAGAGAGAACTTTCATCACTTAGTTCAATTAATCTTTGAGATTGTTATTTCGGTCGTCACCACATTTTTGATACCTTGAAACAATGATACATCAATAGGAACCAAGTAATAGACCTTCTATACAATAACGATGTAATAAGGACTCATTGGTACATCAACAATATGTTTCAGAATCATCAATATCACAACAATGAAATAAGAGCCTTTTGGTATATCAATGAACATTTTGACACTTTATAGGATGGAAACAACTTCGTTGGTAACGTAGAACAATACATGTTTTTGGACAACCTCGGAATCTTACTTGATGGAACATTGGTGTTTTCATGCCAAAGAACATTGTTAGAGTATGCTTTACATACCTCGTTGTAGATTCAGCTACCAATTCAACACAACTTCCCGCCTTTACAAATCACTTATCTACAATGAAATGTTTGGCATCTAGTATTAGCAACCCAACACCACAATTCTCTTCCATAATTCCATACTACCAATATTTGCAAAACATTCCAAAAACCAACTTGAACAATAGGTTTATGTGTGTATATATATATAATCATCATTTCAATACCACATCATCAATACCACATCATCACCCCAAATTCCTTCACAATTTAACATAATCCAACCATGCACAAGAATAATCCAACATCATTTCCAATCATCTTTCAACAACAATCAAATAACATACTTCTTATGCTCACATGCATATATATATATATATACATATCCATATAAATAACACCAACATAATTTACATCCTTACCAAAAAAATGGCCCTTTTGATTTCGAAGTCCTGTTGGCACAAATAAGGGGTGCTTCTCGAAGCCCTTGAGACGGTGAACACAACTACGGAATCAATTTGGATTTTCTACGGTTGAATCACAAGATAATTGGAGTTGAACTTAGGCTAGGGTTTCTTATTCTTCAATGATTTGGATGATAAATGGTGGATATAAGGCTAAGTATATGTATATAATGACCAATTTTCGTCCATGAGGTGATGGAAAATGACCATATTGCCCTTAAAAATTTAAGTAAATCCGAATCTGTCCATGGTGGACTGTTTTGATAGGCTAAAGTAAATCGGCCATAACTCTTTGCTCCGATATCGGATTTGGGTGAAATTGGTATCGTTAGAAAGATAATTCAAAGGTATTTCATTTAATATAAATTAATCCACCCAGTTCGTCCTGTACAAGTAGTTATGATCGTTTGAAGTTGACCCTAAAAATCTGTTTTGAGAGGCTGAAGTAAAACGAGTATAACTCCTTACTCAGATGTTGGATTTGGATGAAACCAATTTCATTGGAAAGAAGACTCAAAGATATTTCTTTTGATATATGGTAGCTCAACCAGTTCATTATATTGAGGGAGTTATGATCGTTCAAAGTTGACCCAAAAAACTGGCAGGCCTCAGTAGTTTCCTGCACATTTTACTGTTCACATCGCGGCCACCGTTTTAAAGTTTCGAACGAGCTCGCTTATATCCGAAACTTATCCGTTTTTGGAAATCTTTATATCGTTGGAAATCTTATTCAATAACCTTCGTATGGAACCATCGACGGGAAAATTCCGGTATAAATAAAGTCGATTCCTATACACCTATAATCAAACTACACACTTGAAACCATCTCAAAATAATCAATACCCATACTTAAACTCATATATACCTAACTTAGGATCAATACATATACTCCAACACATATAACAATGACTAATGCACGTAATTAAGTACGGGGTGTTACATGATCATACTATAATTTTTATTTTATTTTTGTCACTTGTGAAGTTTAAACCATTTTATACACAATAAGAAAAATAAAATCATATAAATTATTGAATAAGAAGATATGAGTGCTCCAAATTGCATATATTTTTTTTCCAAAAATTTGATATTAAATCATATAGTTATCCTAATAGATATTGTAGGTTTACTCATTTCAATTCTTGCTCTTAAACTTCCACATCTTCCTCCTTCACAATGATCTTGTTTTCGATTTCTAAGACTATGTTATCAAATTTATGAAAGAAATTTTCTTCAATTTTTTTATGTTCACCATCTTTATCTACAACGTCAATCAACACTATTGTCATTCATTGTTTAGGGTCCGTTTGACTATACGATATGAAATAACAATTTCAAATCATCATATGAAATTATTTGAGATGAAGTTACAATTTTATTTGAACATGCAATTTGAACTTTTTAAATTGTATGTGTTTCTTATAGACATTAACATCCCACAAATTGTAAAAGTTACTAAACATTACATCATTAAAATATCAATCTAGATCCAAAGTTGCAAACTTTAACAAATATATAATCATACATACTGAGATTACCATATATCCTATTCATTTTTTTATTTTACTTCGATGATGTAATATAAAATTATTTTTAGTCTCTCATCCCATGAATTAAATTTTATAATTGAAGTCTCTTGCACTAATTTTATTAACTTCCACTTGCACCTACGCATATAAAATTGCAAACGCCCTTGCGACTTAGGAACTTAATTGACTTCATGAAATCACTACTTTTTAAATATGTAAAACTCACACCTAGATAAACCAACAATACATCATCTATGAAGTTGAAGCTAAATCAATTCAATTATTAAGAAAATTAGGATAACAAATAGTGGCTATATATATTGTCGAGTTAATGGTTGGTGTCGTTGAAATTGAGAATGTGAGATTCTCTGAGAAAGTTTAAATTGACTTATTTTAAGTGTTTTTATGTCAAATAAGCTTTGTATGCACTTTTATACTCCTTTCGATTCATTTTAATTATCCGCTTTATTATAAATACATGTTATAAATTACTTATCCACTTACTGAATCAAGACAAAATTAGTAAAATTTTTAATATTATTTAAAAGCATAAATAAATTTATATGCTCCTATTCATATAACTAAATATAATATATAAAGCGAAACTCATTTTGCGAAATTTATATTTCATTTCAAAATGGACGTGGAAGTTAATATGCATGTTCTGAAGATTTCTATTTCTTTTTATTTTTTAATGTGCAATATATATAAGGATAGCTAATGTGCAGATTAGTGTATATTTTTTCATTTTAACTATTTTTTTTTAATAGTTGAATTATTTTTAAAAAAAAATTGTAGTTTTCTGATGTTAACAATTGTCAAACTAGTAGTAATTTATAGAAATATGATTTTACCCGGTATATCTTACCAACATTACTTCATGTTTTTTTTTTTTATGGTTCAACATCAAAATATAACTGAAAAATTCCACCAAGAACATCAAACATTCTGCAATGTAGTCATTAGTGAAACAAAAATATCAATACTAATACAATTAATATACACTACAAAACAACCTACATTTCAACGTTGAAATTTATTTTTCTGATGATTTTTGAGAATCGAACCAAATAAAAAAAGGCTCCAAACAAAATCTTATAATAAAAGGTGGAACCATTTGATGTGTAAAGATAAATCAAATCAAAACAATCTGACAATATATTAGTCACCTATGATAAAATTATTGGCTATCACGTTCATTTGAAGGCCTCCTATTCTCTCTTCATCTCATCATCGATCTCTTTTTTTCTTCATCTCATCATCACACAAACTTTTAATGGTATGATACAGTTTTTTTTGTGACTAAAATATCAATTATAAAATTAATTTTAAAATAAGTGTGATAGAAGATATTTATCTTGATGAGCACATAGTGAGGAGAAGAATAAGACGGAAAGAAGAAGAGATTATCAATGGAAGGAGGAAGAAAAAGAACGGACAGTTTATTTTCTATTGGAGAAGAAATTAAAATAAATTCATAACTGGTCATATAGATATAGATGTATATAGTTAAGAAGATTTTGAAAGAGGGACTGACTTGTAGTTGAACTTTACCAGTAGTTGTTATAAAAAAGGAGTAAAAAAGATAATTTATTTGCAGCAAAATTTAGAAGTAGTTGCTATAAAAAAGGAGGATTTATCTTTACGTTGCTGTTTATATTTTTTTTCTTTTTTTAATGTGCAAGTTACATAGAGGTGATGGTTATTGATTTTTAAATTATTATTTTAACATTTAACTTTTAATAAAAATACTATGTTGACATGTGACATTTTTGCCTCTGATATTAGATATAGATAGATTTTTGAGGAGTAGTTATTTCTTTTTTCAATTTGTGCTCCTACTAGTCACAAGCATTACTTCCTATGGTAAAAAATAATTGATGTTCGAGACTTGGACGTATGAAATAAAAAATATACTTACTCCCAAAATCAATAGGTGTTTTCCCTAAAATATCCTTAATTATAATTTTTTTCAGTTTAGGTTGACATAATTATCATAAAAATTTGTGAATTGAATTAGGAATGTGTCGAAAGCAATTTGAGGGAAAAAACATTAAATATCTTTCTTAATTTTGTTGTGAAATATCAATTATTTTGGATAAACTTTTAGAGACTAAATCATTAATTACTTTGGACAAAAAGGAATAATTTTTTTCCCCGACGTTAAGTTAGATCAGAAATAATTTATTTCATTATTCAAAAGCACTTTTATCTTTCAAAGTTAGTCAAACACGCTGTTGGACACTAAAATTTCGAGGTCAAAAAATATAAATAATTCGAGACAAAAAAATATTGCAACAATCGATTTTATTGATTTCAATGCGAGTGTTACAATCTCTATGAATCCTCTGATTCGCCTTTTCAAATATAAATTCAAGGGCTTGAAGCTTAATCTTGATTTTGAACTTGATTTGTTGGACTTGAGGGACTTGATCTTGACTTGTGCTTGAATTCAAGGGCTTTTGAGCTTGTTCTTGAATATTGCGGTCTAGATCTTGAGTCTTGATGAACTTGATTTGAATGCCTGAGCTTTTTAGAGAAATGATGGCGTTTGATCCACGAGCATTCTCTTGCTACTTGTTAGAAATTTGGGGTCCCCTTTTTTTGAATTATGAGACCCCTATTTATAGTTGTAGGAAAGTAAGAGTCATGAATATGAATTTCCTTTGATTAATTAGATTTAAGTGATGTGACGCCTTTTATGGGCTTTTATCTTATGGGCTTGCTGCCTCATTTTGACACGTGAGACGGTCCTATTGGCTCCTTCACTTGACTTGGTATGCTACGTCATTTGACACGTGACGCTTATTTGGGCCTCTAGAATATGATAATATCTTGGACTTAGCAAAGTGGACTCTTCATTTTGTAGCCCAAATCAATGGGCTAGCCCAATAAAAATTGGACTTTAATTAATTTCATATATGTTTGGACTTAAATAATTAATCCAATTATATTAATCCGCAAAATTTATTTGGGTTTAATATATTTTGAATTTAATATAATCCGAATTTTATACGGATTTAAATTTAATAAAATTATATCGCCCACAAATGCCCCCTACTTGAAGGCTTATCGAGATATTTAATTTTATTTAAACCGAAGACGAGTCTTGAAGTACGATTAAATCGAACTTAGATCGAGTTAATTTATTTATCGGGCCGTGTGCACTTTCAAAACACATTATGGTTCAAAAGGAATCATTTGATAATGATCATGTTTGCCCATTATACTTTCCATATTGGGAAAGTTTAATTATACTTTCCACTAATAACGTGTCAACGATTAGTGCTATTTTTTTTAAAGTGTGCAGAAGTAATAAAATTACTTCCATATGGTTTAGTATTCCAATTTGCACATTACCACTTCAACAGGTGTTTGAGCAGAATATAAATTCGGCTACAGCCGCCTTTATTAATCTTAGAATTGAAGTTGGATTACATTATTCCCTTTTGACTCAAATTAGGATTCTTAATATTCACTGCCTCTATACACCTATAAATACCTCATGCTATTGTTTGCACCATATTCTGTTGCATTCTCCGCAGTGAACTTGTGGCGGATTGGAGTCAATAGCAAGGTAATTTCTTTGCCCTTTCTTTGTGATTTCTTTTCTTCTTCTTTTGTAGGGTTGAAGCAAATAGCAATATGCAATAATCGGCTTAGGGTGCGAGAGTTTAACTTCACCTCCGTACACTCTAAGACCGACCAATTTGACTTCAAGATGGTGGCTTTGCAACAATCGGCTTAGGGTGCAAGAGTTTAACTTCGCCTCCGTACACTCTAAGACCGACCAATTTGACTCCAAGATGGTGGCTTTGCAACTATCGGCTTAGGGTGCGAGAGTTTAACTTCGTCTCCGTACACTCTAAGACCGACCAATTTGACTTCAAGACTGTGGAAATTTCCCTTTTCTTTGAATAAAGTCACAATACAGAGGAACTTTCTGTCAGCAACCGTTTGTATAGGTATTTTGCTCAACTTCAACTTGTTTTTAACTAAACCTCCCTTGTCCATGCAGATTGCAGCAATGGTTCACTTTAAGGACTATACTTCTCCATCCTCCAACAACAAGTATCTTCTTATTGAGGCTAATGATGGTACAATTTTATCCAAGCTATTGACTCATACTCCACTGGTCAGTAGGTGTGCATATCCATAGCCGCCTTTGGTGAATTCTCTTTATATCCCGAACATGACCTTGGTTCTAATCGATCCGTTAAAGTATGGATTCTTCAGACTCCAAACCAACGTCAACTGAATATAGGGAGCACCCTTCCTTGCCTAGGGCGCCGAATACTCCAGGGAGATATACGTTGGGGAAGTTCCATGGAGATAAATGGCGAATTTCGTCATATTAAAGGATATTGGGAATGGGCTAAGGACATTTTGGCTAGAAGTCCACAAACTTTGAAGGCAGCGAAGGTATATGATGCTGTTTATGCTTCTTATTTACCTATGATCGAAGTTCAAACATATTGCAAGCCTTTCTTGAAGCATGGTGTTCAAGAACCAATATGTTCCTGACATTGGCTGGAGAGCTCTCTATATCCCTTTGGGATTTACATGAAATCGGGGGCTTACCTATCGGAGGTCTTCCCTATGAAGAAGTAGTGCCTGAATTCAAAGAGCTCACCGGTGTCGATGAGAAGAATGAGAGATTCATCCCTCATACTTGCGATTTCTTATTTTTAGCCTTTCAGTGTCTTCAAGAAGGAGAGTCTCATAATCCAAGAGTTACTCTATGCAAGTGGATAAAGTTTTGGTGTAAAAAAGTCTTGAGATATGAGGCAGCTCCAGTGAGGAAGGAGAAAAAATCTGTTTTGCTTGAAGTCAACACATAACCCAACTGGGACTATTCCGAATGCAGCAAAGTGGTCAAGTGAAGATGATGCGACATTCTCTAAACTTGGAGTAGGGTATGGACATAGGGTTGATACATATTTGGCGGCCTTTTTATCATGTTGGTTATGCAACTTTGTGTTTTCTTCTAAGGATGGAGATTTTATTCATCCGGAAACTTTCAGAATTGCAGCTATGATAGCCAATAAGAAAACTTTTAGTCTTGCCGTTCCTGTCTTGTCAAGCATTTATAATGGTTTTAACAGGATTACCAAAGGTTCGCAACTTGAGCACATCAAAGTATCCTTTCCGATTCATTATGTGTATGGTTGTCTTGCTTGCTATTTCAAGACATATTTTTCTCTAGCTTATGGGCTATCCATTCCATTAATGGTAGCACATTTTGGAGAAGGTGCTGCCAGATATTTTGATGAAGAGCATGCCAGAAAGCGTATCTACCGAGAGATAATATTTCTTGGACTTCTACCATGCCGAACAAGTCCAATATTCGTTACTTTGCGAATAATGATAAAGAAGCTGATTCAGAGATAAGTTACTTTATGAGCCTTCATTTTAACTTTCTCCCTTTCAGGTATGAAGACTCATTCATCCTTGATCCATATAGCCCGCATCGATTTAGCCGTTAGTTTGGATTTTATCAAAGCCTCCCTGGTAGCTTAGCAAATGATATTCGCAGTGCATCACTTGATGAAGGACTGAGATTTTATCGCATTTGTGTGTTGCATGGATCCATGGCAAAGGCTACTTTTCCTATGGCCACACCTAATGCGTGAAAGCATTCCTCTATCTCGTATAAATCTTGGTGGGACAAAGTTCATGGGAACTTTCTTGAAGCTAACTTGCAATATTTGGTGAGTGTTGTAGGTTCTATTATCGACACTCCTCAAGAACATGGTGAGAAGGTCCCAATAGGGGCCAAGCCTTCAGTTTTGACAGCTAAGGTAGTCATTTCGTATAGAGTCAAGGGACCTCCACCTGCAGAAACTCAGAAAGAGGAACCACTTGCCCTGACTCTATCAGCTCTCAATAAATGACCATATCAAGATGAGAGTGATAGTAGTCATGGAGATTGTTGTTGGAAGAAGGTAAAACCATCCTTGGCAAAACAAGGTGATTCCAACTCCCATGTGGAGATTCTCGCTGGTTCATCGAAAACTCCATCAGCCATCAAGAAGGTAATAACTTGAATCTATACAATTTCAAAGTATATGACTTGTCTTTACATAACCTTCATATGATGTTTTTTTTTCTTTATGTGTGCAGCCAAACAATGTTCAAATTCTGGAAGATCCTCACCAAAGTAAGCTGCAAGATAGCAGCGAGTCTGTAGCAGGTACAGACTCAAGAGAGTTACTCTTGTCATCTAAAGAGGTCATTTCTAACCTTTTCGGTAAAGTTAGAGCAAATATAGAGTCAATCCTTCCTCGGTAACCAATGGTAACCATGTCTATTTTTGATGGCAAGAAGGTTATTTCAGAGCTTAAAAGGGAATTTATCATGAAGGCTTGGGCTAGTATCCGTACCAAACCTGCAGGCCTTACTCCGAATCGTGCTTCCTCTATTCAAGATGACGTCGAAGTTATACTCAATGACATGAGTGGAATGGGGGCAGATATTTCCCCTTTGCAAAATTTATTGGGGTCTTTCTTTAGGCGTGCGACTTCTTATGACCAAGCACAATCCACCCTTGTTGATCAAACTACAACAATTAAAGAGTCAGAATCATATTTGAAAGCCAAAGAACATCTTGATCTTGTGTTAAGGAAGAGAGATGAGAAATCTGAATAAGTTTCTGCCGCCTGCAAAACTCTTGAGAAGGTGAGGAATAAGTTAAAGAAGTTGAAAGCTCGTCGAGATGCTGCCAATCAAGAAGCTGCAGAGATGGAATCCAAAGTTTCAACTGCTGAAGAAAAGTTTTCCAAGTGTTTTGATGTCTCCCTCGCAACGGCAAATGCCTCAAAGGTTGTGGAGAAGAAGAAGCAAGTCTTAGAGGTTGCTTTAGAAGATTTAGTCAATTATAAGCTATACTTAGATTAGCCTTAAGAGATGTCTTTCTTCAAACCTTCTTGTTGCTTTCTTTTACCCTTTTTTTTTATTAGTCGGATCTATCAGTTATAATGGAAACCCTTTTTCTTTATATTGCACATCTATTTTAATATTGCTCTTGAATTTCAACTCCAAGAATTGCTTGCTTATTTTAACGTATTGATGTCGCAGTATTGAATTTTGGCTTTTCTTTCCAAAACTTATTGCTTATGGCTTTATGCCTTTGTTTGACAATCGAGTTGGACTTGCAACTTCATTCGAAAGCCTTAAGAATTAAAGATTTTGACTTACAAACTTGATAATTACATATGTGGCAGATCTTTGCCTCAACTGTAGGCTTTGGGTATCCCAAATCCTATTGAAAAGGCTTCTTTTCCTTTTGATGGGTTGCCCCATTGAACCAAAAGTATTTGTTATAAGTCTAAGACTTAATCAAGATGCATGCATGTTTGACTTTCATACAGCGAATCAAGCAGGAACATGTATTTTTTTTAACACTCATGTAACTGAACTCAGAATGAAATTTCAAGCGCCTACGTACCTCAGTAAAGAGGATCAAGTCACAACGTAGTTTTGGGGTGAGTTTTTTTTTTGAGCTATTCACAGTTTATACTCTTGCGGGCCAGGAGTGAACATGCAGTTTATACTTGTGCCTTAAGGAGTGTACATGCAGTTTATACTCGGGCCTTAAGGAGTGTTATCTTCTTTCAAGGATAGTACTTTTTCAAGAACTTGGCGTTGATGGGGCCAACCCTCACGCCATCTGCATCGAAAAGCTTGTAAGTACCATTTGAATAGGCCTCTTGAACGACATACGGTTCATCTCATTTTGAGGTGAATTTGCTCCCGGACTTATGAGAAGTGATAATGGGTCTTCTTACTGCAAGGACTTGATATCCAACTTGGAAGCATCTCAAGCAAACCTTTTGTTGAAAGAACGAGATAGACGGGCTTGGTAACATTCAAGATTTTGTTGAGCCTCCAGCCTCTTCTCATCAAGAGCTTCTAACTCCGCAAGACGCAATTTAGCATTTTCTTCATCATGAGCCCTTCTTGAATAGCCAGTCTCAAAGACGGTATTTGTCGCTCAAGTGGTAGAACTGCTTCAACTCCAAAAGCAAGTGAGTATGGGGTTGCTTGCGTCGGTGTACGGTAAGTTGTCCTATACGCCTACAAAGCTTCTTTCATTCGCGTATGCCAGTCTCGTTTGGATTTGGAGACAACTTTTTTCAATAAGTTACATAAAGTCTTATTGAAGGCTTCAGCTAGACCATTGACAGCAGCATGATACATTGAAGACTTGCGCTGCTTGAAGCCAAAGAGTCACAAATCTTGTTCATCAACTTGTTATCAAATGACTTCCCATTGTCAGTTATTATGTATTGAGGAATTCCAAAGAGGTAGACGATATTCACTCAGATGAAGTTTGCAACATTTTCTTTCTTTACTTCCTTGAGAGTAACAGCTTCGGCCCACTTTGAGAAGTAATCTATCGTGGCCAAGATGTATAAGTGTCCACCAAAAGATTTTGGTAGTGGACCAACAACATACATTCCCAAGTATTGAATGGCCAAGATGCTACAGTTGGGTGTAGTACTTCTGGAGGTTGATGTATGAAGTTTGCATGGAATTGGCAAGTTTTGCATCTTCTATCATAGTCTAAGCAATCTTTCATTATGGCCAATAATATCCCATCTTTTTAATATGAAAATGGAGCTTTGGTCCAGACTGATGCGATCCATAAACTCCTGAGTGTACTTCTTGTAAAGCTTGGATTGCTTCTTCCTCTCCCAAACACCGTAAGAGTACTTCTTCAAATGATCTTCTGTACAGTGTGTCCTTATAGTAGAGGAAGCGAGGTGCACGATGACGAATGTCAGTCTTTCTCCTTGGATCTTCTGGAAGTATCCCATAACATAAGTAATCAATTATGGGTTGTCCCCAATCTTCTTTTATAGCTTCATACATGGAAATGAGGTATTCGACTTTACTTTTTTTATCCTCAGTTGATGGTTGTACTACCCATTCTTGACGGATAGTAACTTGCGTCTGATTTGGAAGAGTTAGGGTTGAGGCCAAAGTAGCTAGGGCATTAGCTTGCTTATTTTCTCTCCTTGGTACATGTTGGAGGGTTACTCTTCCAAGCCACCATATCAACTTCTGTGCATAATCATAATATGGTCGTAGCTCGGGCTTTCTGACTTCATAGCTTCCCAAAAGCTGCTTGATCACTAGTTGGGAGTCACCAAAGACTTGTAATTGCAGTTGTTTTATGTCAACTACCATCTCAAGTCCAAGTATTAAAGATTGATATTCAGCGACATTATTAGAGCAACGGTTTGTAAGAGTAAAAGAGTATGGGATGACCTCTTTTTGTGGAGTGACGAACACCACACCAGCACTAGCTCCATCTCGATGTGCAGCACCATCAAAATACATTTTCCATAGGGGTCTAGCTTCAATAACCATTGCATCTTCATCAGGAAGTTCATCGCTCAGTTCCCAATCATCTAGTATCGGGTGGTCTGCCAAGAAGTCAGCCAAAGCTTGTCCCTATACAGCCTTTTGGGGAGCATACACAATCTCAAACTGTTAAAATTGAAGGTACCATCTTGCAAGTTGGTCACTAAGGACTGGTTTCGATATTACAAACTTGATGGGATTTGCCCTAGAGATAAGCCAGACAACATAAGCCTGAAAGTAGTGCTTCATCTTTTGAATCGAGAAGGCTAATGCCAAACATAACTTCTCAATTGGAGAATGCTTTAGCTCATTCGGCGTCATCATTCTGCTCAAATAGTAAAGAGAATTTTACTTGTCTTCACTATTTTCTTGAGCCAGTAGTGCTCCAACTAACCTCTCTTGTGCCGCGATGTAGAGGATCAATGATTTCTCAGGTATGGGTGCCGCAAGAATTGGTGGCTTCATTAAGTATGATTTGATACTCTCAAAGGCATTACTACAAGCTTGGTCCCATTCGAATGGAGTTTTCTTCTTCATAAGACGACTAAATGGTTGACATTTTCCAGCCAGGTTTGAGATGAACCTCCTTAAATATGCTAGCCTTCCTTGAAGGCTTTTCAACTCATGAATATCCCAGGCTTAGGCATATTCAAAATTGCATCAACCTTAGCTTGATCAATTTCAGTTCCTCGGTGTCTCACAATGAAGCCAAGAAATTTTCCTGAAGTAACTCCAAAGGCACACTTCAATGGATTCATCCTAAGTTGATATCTTCGAAGTAACTCGAATACCATTCTTAGGTCTTTTAAGTGGTCGTCTCTCTTTCTTGACTTCACCACTAGATCATCCACATAGCATTCAACATTTTTATGGAGCACGCCGTCAAAGATGTTCTGCATATCCCTTTGATAAGTGGCACCAGCATTCTTCAAACCAAAAGGCATAACCTTGTAGCAATAAATATCTTTGGACGTACGAAATGCAGTGAGTTCTTCATTCTTTGGCGCCATACGGATTTGATTGTAGCCGGATGAACCATCCATGAAGGACATTGCCTCATAACCAGTGGTGGCATCAATCATTAACTCCGGTATGGGGATTGGAAAATCATCCTTAGGGCACGCGTTGTTGAGATCTCGAAAGTCGACACAAACTCAAATTTGGGCATTCTTCTTCCGTACTGGAACAATACTTGAAATCCATGTGGGATATTTGACTTCACAAATAAAGCCAGCTTTAATGAGTTTGTTAACTTCATTTTCAATCAATAGAACCAACTTCGGCCTAAAGCGTCTTTGGTTTTGCTTAACAGGACGGGCACCATTCTTGACTGCCAACTGATGGACCGCTACTTTTGGATCTAAGCTAGGTATTTCCTTATAGCTCCAGGTGAAGACATCCATAAATTCTTTGAGTATGCCCATATAAGCAATTTTCTCTTCTACTTCTAGAAACACACTCAGGTAAGTTGGTCTTGGTTCTTCATCGGTTCCAAGATTAACTTCCTTCAAGGGATCTAATGTGCCCTGTACTCCTTCTTCAAGTTGTGATGGAGCATCTCCAGCATCGTCCTTCTCTCAAGGATCATCGTCGTTGATGGATATGTGGTGACACCAGAAAGTGTCTTCTATCTCTTTATTAACCTTCATTTGAGATAAGGACTCATTCTCATTTTGGATCGTAACATGATATGAGGAGTCAACACTTTCTTCATCTTCCTCACGTTACTTGGTATAAACCACGGTATGAGCTTTAACTTTTAACACCTCATTGCATGAAACCACCAGTTTTGTCTGTCGCCTCATTCTGGAAGGGATCAAACTTTAGAAATCCTTCTGAACTTTAAATGAAGAGTGCATCATCGTGCTTTGATGACTTCTTTGAAGCTTGTTGCTTTTATTCTTATTTATAGGACTCAACCTTTCGAACACAGAAGTTCTTGCAGTTGATTCTCCAAGCCGATCAAATACAGAGGGTCTTTTATTAGCGGCAGTAGATTCTTCTTCTACGGTGATGTAATTACTGACTGCCCTTCTAATGGAGATGTGAATTGGAGGTGTCTGTATGTATCCTAGTCCTTCACGTGCCTTCCTGGTGTTACCCTTTGATGGAAGTTTGCCCAACCTTGTATAATACCCCGAAAAAAATTTTGTTGAAATTTTGTGCATAAACGTGTTGAGTTCTATCTTCTAGAATGAATTATAAATTTTTCATGCAAAATGTCTTAGATTATGACCCACCATTGCGTAGAGTATCAAATAAGCTTTCTAACGATATGTGGATCTTCCAAAACGGACACCCGAGCGACGAGTTATGAACATTCCTATCGAACAGTGAATAGTAGTAAATAGTAAAACGTGCAGGAAAAAGTACTGAGGCCTGGTGTATTTTTGCTCCAACTTTAAACGATCATAACTCCTTGTATATAATGACCTGGGTGATTTACTATATATCAATGGAAAGCTCTGCGATTTCTCTTTCCAATGAAATTGGTTTCATCCAATTTGTCTATCGGAGAAAAAAGTTATGGTCGATCTACTTCAGCCTATCAAAAGTGAATTTTTTGGTCAATTTCAAACGATCATAACTCCTCGTACACAATGATCTGGGTGAGATACTATATATCAACGGAAATATATGAGAGTCCTCTTTCTAATGAAATTGGTTTTATCCAATTTGAATATCGGAGTAAAATGTTATGGTTGATCTACTTCAAACTATCAAAACAGTCCACCGAAGGACAGATTCGAGAATTTTTTTGATTTTTAGGGTCGTTTTGGTAATTTCTCCTCACCCAAAATCCGTCCAACCCCTATATTAAATCCTATTTGAAGCATTATATGTTATATTTCATCAAACTCCCTCAAAAAGAAAACCCGAAGCTCCTACATCCAACTTCAAGAACCTCCAAAGTTTACCATTAATTCTGCAAATTTATTCAAGATTCTAAGTTCCTAGTTCATGAACTTCAAGAACCTCCAAAGTTCACCATTAATTCTGCAAATTTATTCAATATTCTAAGTTCCTAGTTCAAGAACTCCAAGAAACATCATTCCAAGGCACGATTAACATCTCAAAAATGAGTATCTATCTAAAGTTCATCATTCAAGGTATGTGGGGTTTTTCAACAAGAACTCTCTTTCGTTCTTGTGTCCAAAAGTAATTTTCTTAACACAAGCATGATTTTTATTTGATTTTTATGAATTTGAAGCATGAACCCATATCTTATGATGATTATTATGAAATCTTGATGTTTATGATTTTGAAAGATGAATTTACATGTGTGGTGATATAAATCATGAATCTTGAACGATATTTATCATGATTTTGATATTTGAGTTGTAAATCCCCATTGGAAATTGTATTTTTTTTAGAAAGTGTGTGTTATAAGTACGTTGATGTTGAATATTTGAGATATTTTGAATGATTTGACCTTTTGATCTTAATGGAGTTGTTTTGAACTCGAGTATGAAAGAAATCCACAATGTGGTTGATTTTGATAGATGGGAAGCATGATGACTCCCGATGTATATTCATATATTACTAAAATTATTTTGCTATGGATTGTCTTTGAAATGATCTGAGCTAAGTACGGAAGAAATCTTTAGTCCCAAGTGGGAGGTATAAAGCGACCTTACTTTCCTAGAACTACGTGCCCCCTTAGGAGTGAACTTGAGGCTGATATATATAGTGATCACTAGTTTATATGGATTTAATATCGATAATCCTACTCCGATAGCAAGGATAAGATGGCTCTCCCCAACGTGGGTTGTACGTTGGACTCCATGTAGCTCACATGGTTTATGACGGTTATAGGATCTCCCAGTGTGTGTGTGTGTTTCCTTGTGTCTATGGTGAATGGTGAAGTGATTTGAAAGTGAAATTGTGAAAGTTATTCTTTTGAAAGATTTAAATGATATTTACATTATGAGAATTGATATTCTTGATGAACTGAAAGTGATTGACAAATTATATGATGACTCACATGTGTTATTGTACTTATTTCATCCTCTCATGATTATGATGATTTTCTTCGGGCTATGTGAGTCTTTCATACATCCTGCATATTTCTTATAAATATTTATGATGATGATGTTTATACAACTGCATACACCCCTATAAACTCGGTTCCTTTCCATGGTACTTACCCACATCTTCGGATATGGACTGTATTTTCTCGAAATGTAGGTTCAGGTGCTCTGTTCCAGGTTCGACACTAATTTTTCAGGCACGCTGTTCTACATCCTCTATTGTGGTGAGTCCTCATGTTCCGAGGACGTGATGTCTGATGTTGGTTTCACGGAATTGTTTACATATGATAACTGAATATGAGTGGGCATGTCTCAATGGCTCGCAGGTTTTATTGATTTTCTTAGAGGCTTGTCAAACTGGTATAAATGTTGAGAGTTGACTAATAAATCATATTTTGTTATCTTTCTGAAATTCTTTTATTCTTGGATGATGATTACTCTGTTGATATTTGAGGGTTATTTATGGAAACCCCGTTGATTTGTGTTGAACTGAATGAAAATGGCTCAAAGGGTTTACTTGGGGCTACTCGTAGCCTCAAGCACCGTGTGACGCTCCGGGACCCGTTTTCTGGGGTGTTACAAACTTGGTATTAGTGCCTAAGGTTTTAAGGTATCCTAGGGAGTCTGACAAACCGCGTTAAGTAGAGTCTTGATCATCGGTGTGTAGCGCGCCATATCTATGAGCAAGAGGCTACAAGACATTTTAGGAAAAAGTGTAATTCTTTCTTTCAGAAGTCTATCGTGCTTAAAGTGTCTCTCTCTGCTATTGATTTATGCTCTCCGCTTTTAGAAATATGCCTCCACGTCGAGCGAGAAGAAATAATGATGATCAGCAACCTCAACCCGCTAACCCATTGAATGAAAACGTGTCTCATGCTGAATTTCGGGCATTCTTCCAGGTGCTGGACCAAGCTTGATAGAGAGATAGAGTTTGGGATTGATCTTCTTCCCGATACTTAGCCTATTTCTATTCCTCCTTACCGTATGACCCCTGCAGAACTTAAGGAGTTGAAAGAGAAACTCAAAGATTTATTAGATAAGGGTTTCATAAGGCCTAGTGTTTCTCCTTGGGGTGCTCCTGTGTTGTTTGTGAGAAAGAAAGATGGTTCTTTGCGTATGTGCATTGATTACCGCCAACTGAATAAAGTCACCGTAAAAAATAAGTACCCCCTTCTGAGAATAGATGATTTGTTTGACCAATTGCAAGGTACAAGTTATTTCTCAAAGATAGACCTTCATTCTGGCTATCATCAACTCAAAGTTAGGGAGTATGAAATCTCAAAAACCACTTTCCGAACTCGTTATGGCCATTTTGAGTTTCTGTTATGTCTTTCGGGTTAACTAATGCCCCAGCAGCTTTCATGGACCTCATAAATCGAGTGTTCAGACCATATCTGGATATGTTTGCCATAGTGTTCATCAATGATATACTGGTCTACTCCCGTAGTGAGGATGAACATTCTGATCATCTCCGAACTGTCTTACAAACCCTTAGAGATCACAAGTTGTTTGCAAAGTTCAGTAAGTGTGAGTTTTGGTAAGGTCAGTTGTTTTTCTAGGTTATATCATTTTTTTCGAGGGTATTAGAGTTGATCCCAAAAAGATCGAAGCTGTTAGAAATTGGCTTAGACCTATTTCTCCGAATGATATCCAAAGTTTCTTGGGTTTAGCTGGCTATTACCGTCGTTTTGTTGAGGTTTTCTCCTCTATAACGTCTCCTATGACTCGGTTGACCCAAAAGAAAGTGAAGTTCTTGTGGCCCGAATCTTGTGAGAAGAGTTTTCAGGAATTGAAGACTCGACTCACTTCAGCCCCTGTTTTGACTTTGCCTGATGGTGTTGATGGTTTTATGGTGTACTGTGATGCTTCGAGAGTTGGGTTGGGTTGCGTATTGATGCAGAAGGGTAAGGTGATAGCTTATGCTTCTAGACAGTTAAAACCCCATGAGAAAAATTACCCCACCCATGACCTTGAGTTGGCTGCTGTTGTGTTTGCTTTGAAAATCTGAAGACACTATTTGTATGGTGTCCATGTTGTTGTTTTCACTGATCATAAGAGTCTGCAGTATGTGTTTACCCAGAGAGAACTGAATCTTAGGCAGAGACGATGGTTAGAATTGTTAAAGAACTATGATATGAGTATGCTGTACCATCTGGGCAAGGCCAATATGGTGGCGGATGCCCTAAGTAGAGTGTCTATGGGTAGTGTTTCACATGTGGTAGAAGGTAAGAAAGAGTTGGCTCGTAATGTACATCGTTTGGCTAGATTGGGGGTTAGGTTGTTTGACTCTGCTGAAGGTAGTATAGGGGTTCAGAGTAGTTCCGAATCCTCCTTGGTTTTGGAAGTGAAGGAAAAAC
>NC_061112.1:130394739-130420392 GCF_002878395.1 Capsicum annuum | reverse complement strand
TCATCCTCTCATGATTATGATGATTTTCTTCGGGCTATGTGAGTCTTTCATACATCCTACATATTTCTTATAAATATTTATGATGATGATGTTTATACAACTGCATACACCCCCATATACTCGGTTTCTTTCCATGGTACTGACCCACATCTTCAGATATGGGCTACATTTTCTCAGAATGTAGGTTCAGGTGCTCAGTTCCAGGTTCGACAGTGATTCTTCGGGCACGCTATTCTACATCCTCTGTTGTGGTGAGTCCTCATGTTCCGAATTCCTCTAAAGTTACCGGACGCCGAGGTTTCTGATGGTGAAGCTCTGTCACCCTTGTCCTTTTTGGAATTGCAACCAACTTCTGTTTCCTTAGTTTCTTCACCACTTTCCTTTCGGTTGGTTGCTCGTACGTCTCCTTTTGCATACTCATCTTCTTACGTTTGCGTCTAGTCACTAAAGTCCAACCTTCATCATTGTCTTCATCAACTGAAGACCTCTCAGGCTTTAATATCTCCTCATTATGATCCTTGATACAAATTTTAATCGGGTTGAGCGAGCCAAAAGTGATAGAGATTTGATGAGAACTGGCTGTCTCATCGTCGAAGAAAATTTTCTTCTCTTTTGCCAGTTGCATAACTTTATCTTTAAAGACAAAGCATTTCTCCAAAGGATGACTTATAAGCCTATGATATTTGCAATAATTAGGGTCATTGGTCCTTTCGGCTTCGTTGGGATGCTTCACCTCTAGGAGTTCGATAAGCTTCTGCTGAATCTGTTGAAGGAGTTCATCAAAAATCTCAGCGACATTAGAATCAAGGAAGGGATATTCCTTTTCTTACGTCTCCTTTAACGTTTTCTGATTTGGATGTGCTCCAGAAGTCGTCCTTACACTTTGCATCTTGCTCAGCTTTGTGGTGACTTTCACAGGAGACACATTAACATTCATGGATTCTTTGTTATCATTTTTGGGGACAAACTTACCCCATCTCTTAGGTTTTTGCTTATCCTTTCCCCTTCGAGGGTCATGGATAGGCGCTCCTTCCTTTCCAGCAGAAGACATGCTCAACTCTATGTCATGAGCACGAGTAGCTAACTCTTCAAAGGATTTTGGCTTAATGCCCTGCAAGATGTAGAGAAGCCTCCAGTGCATTCCTTGGATGCACATCTCTATCGCAGAAGCTTCGCTGAGCCTATTTTACAGTTTAGGCTAGTATTTCTCCATCGATTGATGAAGTCAATGACTGGTCCGTCCTTTCTTTATCGAGTATTTATGAGCTCTACCATGCTCACTGTACGCCTTGTGCTATAAAAGCGATTCAGGAACTCATGTTCCAATTGTTCCCAACTATCGATGGAGTTAGGCTCAAGATCCATATACCAATCAAAGGTGTTTCCCTTTAGGGAACGAACAAACTGTTTGACAAGATAGTGACCGTAAGTTTTGGCATTTTACATGTCTCGGCAAAGTGAGGAACATGTTGTTTTGGGCTACCTTTGCCCTCAAATTATTGAAATTTGGGGGGTTGATAGCCAGCAGGCATTTTGAAGCTATCTATTCTTGCAGTGTAAGGCTTGGCATATGTAAGGAAAGACTTGGTGACAACATCATACTTGTCTTTGAAGGTCCCTTCAATAAATTCCCTTAATTGTCCAATCGGGATCATTCCCTCAGCAGAAACTTGCATCTCTTTAGTCGATGGTGTTTGTTTCATAGGATTTTCTATCTCATGAACCTCTGGAACTTTTTCCGGCGCATGGCTAGATTCTTCGTCTATCAGGCCTTCCACCCTATCCACTATCTTATCAATCCTAGCCTCTTGATTTCGAACATAGTTGGTCAGGCCTTCAATTGTCTTTGTTAGATTCACAAGCTACTCCTCCACAGATGAGGCATCAGTTACCATTTCTTGCATAATCACCGGAGATGTTGAAGAGTAACACGGATTATCACATAAGTTGATCTTTGAAGTACTTAGCTTATTTGGTGTAAGTGGAGATGACGCATTTGTTGAACGACCATCACTCTTGGCTCCAAAGTATTTGGAATCGGAATGCTCAAGTAGAGCTAGAGTCTTTTTCAGCGATTCGGCCACACTGCTTCCTCTTTCTGAAGCACTTGCATTGGACTTCATTCCTTTCGAGGTTGAAGATCCAAAAACTAGAGCTGGAGCGGACAACACTGGATGTGTTTGTTATCCTAGCAAGCCTGCCTTGCTTTTTGTGACAGCTCCCAGGCTTCCGAAAGTAATACCAAGGATGCTTTCTACTTCAGCAGAGAACTTTGAATCTGCAGCCTTGGAAGCAGTTGATTGAGAATTGACCTTCTTGGAAGTCATTTCGTTGTTCTCAAACTTTGAAGTATGAAAAGTTGAGATGAGAGGTAGAGATTGTCCCACTGGGCGTGCCAGAATTTGTTGGACAATAAAATTTTGAGGCCGAAAAATATAAATAATTCGAGACAAGAAAATATTGCAACAATCGATTTTATTGATTTCAATGCGAGTGTTACAATCTCTATGAATCCTCTGATTCGCCTTTTCAAATATAAATTCAAGGGCTTGAAGCTTAATCTTGAATTTGAACTTGATTTGTTGGACTTGAGGGACTTGATCTTGACTTGTGCTTGAATTCAAGGGCTTTTGAGCTTGTTCTTGAATATTGTGGTCTACATCTTGAATCTTTATGAACTTGATTTGAATGCCTGAGCTGTTTAGAGAAATGATGGTGTTTGATCCACGAACTTTCTCTTGTTATTTGTTAGAAATCTGGGGTCCCTTTTTTCTGAATTATGAGACCCCTATTTATAGTTGTAGGAAAGGAAGAGTCATGATGAATATGGACTTCCTTCGACCAATCAGATTTAAGTGATGTGGCGCCTTTTATGGGCTTTTATCTTATGGGTCTGCTGCCTCATTTTGACACGTGGCACGGTCCTATTGGTTTCTTCACTTGACTTGGCATGCCACGTCATTTGACACGTGACGCTTATTTGGGCCTCTAGAACATGATAATATCTTGGACTTAGCAAAGTGAGCTCCTCATTTTATAGTCCAAATCAATGGGCTAGCCCAATAACAATTGGACTTTAATTAAATCCATATATATTTGGACTTAAATAATTAATCCAATTATATTAATCCGCAAAATTTATTTGGAACTAATATATTTTGAATTTAATATAATCCGAATTTCGTACGGATTTAAATTTAATAAAATTGCATCGTCCACACACACTATAGATTTACAGGTTGTTTAATATGGAGATAAGAATATATAAAGTTACCTTATGAATTGAAATATTTTATGAGATTAGTTATTCCATCATAGATATAAGAGTATTTTATTCTATCATTGAATACAAACAATGAGATAATTAATCCCATAACTAAATCAATACTTCTAACTAAATATAAAATAAAATAATTCTAACAAAATTTCATGTGAGTTGGCTTTTCTGGCCACAATAAATTCAAAGGACTTCCAATCTAAAACATCACCTTTTATGGGTTGTGTCTATAATGTGTTTCCAATTTTTCTTTTATCCCATTGCTTGTAAGTTGTAAGTTGTATGTATGGGTGTACATAATGCGTTTTGATTTGGTTTTTATCGTAATCCAAATTAATTACGTACATTGAGATTTTATTTTTTTTGTTATGAACAATATTTCGATCTTTAATTTTTCGAGTTATCTATTAAATTTTAATAATCAACATATATTTAGTAATAATTGACAAATATATGTACTATTGAATTTATAATATAGTTATTTTGTTAGACTAGCAATAACTTTTCAATGATTTAGAGGTTCAAATTTCCAACTTAACGAAGAATTTATTAATTAAGCAGAAAAATTAATATAAAACCAAATAATGTATAATTTTGTTTGATTTAAAAAATTACCGTTAATAATTCATTTCAAATTCAAACAAAATATAAGAGTTTAATATATCTTAAAATATGAACATAAAAGATCAAATAAATTAACGTATTTCAATAACATTTGATGATAAATTAAGCATAATTTAAAGTAGGAAAATAACTGCACTTTTCTTCTATCAAATATCTAATGAGAGATCCACAAATATTTCTTGACATACATCTTTTGGATAAAATCATTATAATCCCTCCGTTTTGGTTTAGTTGACCTTCTGACTAAGAATATTTATTTCAAATATTTATTATATTCTTCCAATGTTATCCTATCATTAAATGACTAAATAATATATAATACTTAAATTTATATTTTTAAAAAATAATTAATAAGATTAATTTGATAAAATAAATTTCTTATAAATATTTTCTTAAGAATACTATCAAAGTCAACTGGACTAACTATTTTGCAACAAAGGTTGTTATACTCGATGTTTTTTTTACCAATTTGATTTGACTTTTCGACATGCATCCCTACTTGTATGATCACCCATATTAATTGGTGCCTAAAAAATTCTCTACTTCTCCTAGGGAGAGATTTCTCATTAAGGCATCGCTTATCTCCATGCCTACCTGCCTAATTTATAGTCCACCCTATTCTTCACTTTCTCATTTCTAAATTGTCTAGAAAAGGCCCTACTATATCCCAATCTCATAACAAACCTAGATTCAGGATTTAAAAATTATGGGTGTTTAAAAAATTTAAAAGCTGAAAAAAAATAAAGAAAATCATTTCAACAAGGTTCGAACCTAGGACGTCCTTTCAATGGAGAACGGAGAACCTTAAGATCAAGTTAAATGCCAATGCACCCAACCAATTTTTGTTTTAGTGGATGCTTTTATATATTTTATACCTATTTTCGTATATTTTTTTGTGTAATTACACCTATTCCGCATCGAGTTTACTGAGTGCCGGAGCACCCCAAAAATATACATAGGTCCGCCCCTGCCTAGTATTGTTTCCAATTTAACTATCCGATATTTGAAACGGTTCGATTAATTCAAATTCAAGATAGTTAATCTCAACTATCTCATCGTGTGTTCTTGATGGTGAGTTTCTTGTACCTATGGAAATATTATATACACATGTTCAGAGACAGAAATTGGGGATAAAAAGTAGAACATCATAAAATTCTAAAGAAATTTCTAGAGGTTGAACGCGTTCTATGAAAATTCTTATCTTTGTTACTGTACATGTTGAGAACTCTTAACAAGCATTAATAGCACACATTAAAACAAGGGAGTAACTAGATATACATAATATAATTGCACCCACCCTATTATTATAAAGTCTTCATCAAAGTTTCCCAACTACCATCACTTATAACTACCCCCCCCCCCCCCCCCCCCCACTCTCATTTCTTCAATGCATTTCCACCTCCCTTTCTCATAAATATTACACATTCTTCTCCTCTCTCTTTCACCCAAGCCAAAAAACACAAAACAAAAAAAAAATGAAAAACTTCATAATTACCTTCAATCTCTTAGCTGTCTTGTTCATCATCACATTCACTTGCACCTTTGCTACAAGACAAGTTCACATCCATCCAAAAAACCATGTTGTTGAGAAAACGAAGAAAGCAGGCAGTGGCGGAGCCAGGAATAATGGAAACAACAACGGTAGCGGGCCGTTTGGAGGCATTTTTGGGCCTGGAGGAGGGTTTAACATACCTGGGCTTGGTGGTGGAGTATATGGTGGTGGATTTGGAGGCCCAAAAGGTGGATTTGGAAAAGGTGGAGTCATAACGGCCAGTGTTGTTTGCAAAGAAAAAGGCCCATGTTTTGGAAAGAAACTTAAGTGTCCAGCAAAGTGTTACAAATCATATTCTAGTGCTGGAAAAGGATTTGGATTTGGTGGTGGATCTGGTGGTTGTACTATGGATTGCAAGAAGAAATGTGTTGCTTATTGTTAAAAGAAGAAAAATAAATGCATTATTGACCTTACATAGCTAAGTAAGTTGCTATATTTATTAGTACTTATTTGGTGTTGAGGGGCATTATGATGATAAATGATGTTTTAAGTGTTTTGTTTGTTTTTATTTTGTGATAATGGATCATTTCAAGTGGAACAATATATCATGTAACAAAGTTCTGCAGTTATAACTAATAGAATTTATAATCAGAAATTGATGTTTGGGGATTGAGATTTTACTTTTAACTTATTCATCATCTTAGCTTTCATGAGATAATTCTTGAAAATTTTTAGAGAAATGACTTCTTGTTTCCTAAAACGTAATATATGTTAAAATGACTAATATTTTGGAACTTAGTGGCGGAACTGACCATTGTGAAAGGGGTTTTATAATTGAATCTCCTTCGTTGAAAATATATACGGCGTATATAGGATAAAATATTTTTATATGCATTTTTTAATTATCTTAACAATGATAAATGTAACATTTTTGCTAAAAAATTTTACCTCCGCCGCTATTTGAAGGTCATACCTTAGTATATGTGGTCCATGATGTGAAGTCCAGAATATATACTATATTTTTTTTACTTTATTTTATTTTTAGGCTAATGTCCAGAAAATACTTTCTCCGTTCACTTTTAACATATCCAGTTCGCCAAATCAGTGTGCAAGACTTAATACTAAGCAACAATTAATACGAGTTATATGACACTTAAGAAGCGTGCAAATCCAAAGTGAACGTAGGGAGCATATTTTCTTAATTCTATTTTATTGTTAGTATTACACCAGACAGACAATGTCCAATTATAAATTTAGTTTAATGCATTTTCGAATGTCATGTGGGCACTTGTGCATCTAAATTCTTAAGAGTGACAAATAATTTGGTAGATTTGGCATAATTAAAGATGTTTGTCGTGGGCTACATTTAATCACATTGTCTTATAACATGAAGAGGAGGTGTGAATATGATTATCAGATTAATGTTTCATTAATATGGCATCAGCTTCTCATTAATTGTAATCTCATCTTATTATATATATAGATTGACCAGGAAGAAAAAGAATTCTTTTTGAAGCAGTCAAAATATGAAAAAGTAAAAAAGAAAAAAAAATCCGGTGCACTAAAGCTACCGCTATACGCGGTGTCCCTTCCCCACAAGGGTGTATCGTACGCAATCTTACCTTGCATTTCTACCAGAGGCCGTTTCCAAGGCTTATACCTGTGACCTCCTGATCCCATGTAGGCAATTTTACCAGTTATTCCAATATAAAAAAGTAAATATTCGAAAAATAAAATAGGCCATATAGTATACGTAGATAATTTACCTAGTATGTTTCATTTATATTTTTCAAAATTGCACTTGAAAGAAAATTTATGAGTGTGGCAAAAGAGCAATCAAAGCATGCAAAGATTGTATCTCCAATAATACAAAGGGATTCTATCATTCATTTCTCTAACAGCGCTTTGTTCAAAGTCATCGTAAGTAAAACATAGTACATCAGAAGAATGAGCACTAAAAACATATGAAACAAACGTATCCGCCTAACAGAAGTAAGCAAAAGATATGAAAACAAGAATATCAGCCAACTGAAATAAGCCTGTATCTGCTAACAACCCATCCTCATAGGCAAAAGGGGACGCTAACGGCATCTTTCTCCAAAATCATTCATCGTTATATTGCTGCTCTCATCGCCCCTCTAGCGGCTTCTTGCTTCATCTGTGCAGCTTTACCACTTCCTCGGAAATACATGTATACTTGCTGCATTATGAGAGCACACGCAAACCAGGAGGTCAGATTCCGGGCTAGAGTAAAAAGATGTTTTGGAAAGTGGAGAAACAGAAAAAGAGTCTTGACCTGGATAACCCAAATGCTCAGCAATGACTCGAGACAAAATAGCCCGAAACCAATGAAGTAGAAAATCTACAAAGGGAAGGACAACGAATACATGTTAATAGGCAGAACTTTTGTAGCTTGAGTAAAAACTTTCATTAGAAGAAGTTTGAGTAGGTTCTGTTCTTTTCATATTTCTTCTTCAAATTAATGAACAATTCGGTCCATCTAACAGCCGTAACTCACCCCAACAAGTACATTTTTGCCGATGAGATCTATCGCAGGCAGGATGCCTCTGTTCCAATAAATAACAGAACATCAGATCATTTCAACAGTTAGCTACTACATAGATGAAATCCACTCAAAATTCAAAAGCAACAAGCTTTAGGAAGGCAGAATTTAGTGTTTTGGTTGAAAGGGAATTATGTAACTACTATGCTAGAAAGAGTGGATTCGCCTCAAGTTTTTTCTTCAATAAGGCGACAGTGTTTTCCATTTTTTGTACTGATCATGGGACTTTTCTAACCCAAGGGTCTATTGGAAACAGCCTATCTACCTCACAAAGGTAGGGGTACGGTCTGCATACCTTCCCCGGACCTTAATTGTGGGATTACAATGGGTGTGTTGTTGCATGGGACCCTCTTGGTATTTTTATTAATAGATCAACTACCTTATAAAAAGATAAGCTTTAAGAAGGCTAATATCCGTAATGGGATTAGAAAGCTAAGCTTAAGTCTCTCAAAGTAACTTTAAAGGATATACTTTTACAACTCTTTTTAAGAAGTCAAATGAATACGGAACTTACGTAAGGGATTTCCCTCTGAAGACTATTGGAGGAGCAACAGCAGCAAAGATGCAGAATCCAATGTGAACCTGCAAACAGAGAAAAATCTATGACAGCTGCACTATCGAGTCAGATACCTAAGAAAACCTTTGACTTTGTAACTTGGACTCGGATACTGGTATGTACCCGGTTAGGTGCTACCTTCACCTTTTTGCAAGTTTCTAGAGTATTTTGAAGGGATCCTTTTGAAGTATCCATTACCACGTCATTCATATTGAGCATATGACAAAGCAACAAAGAATCTATATAACATAGACGAAAACAATTGGATACGGAACTCACCAAGTAAAACAAGAAAAACCATGCAAACTTCATGGCACCCTCAGTTCTGTCACCAAATATCTTAATTAGTAGGGAAGGGGAAGAAAGAGCACAAACAGGGGGATAAAAGGTGTAGGCAAAATAGTAAAGAACCAGTTTTCTGCCACATTGCCAACAACAACAACAACAACAACAAACCCAGTGTATTCCCACATTGCCAAATTTTTCGAATTTAATACTTCAGCAAAAACGACCAACGAAAAAATCAGTTCTCATATTCAAAAATTGTAGGATGATCTCTCGAGTAAATCAGTTCAATTTTCCGAAAAATGTAAAAATTTACCTAAAAGCACGATACAGAGGACGATACCACATGAAGTAGGCTCCGGGAACACCCGATATGAAGTAAATAAGAGAAAGGAACCAGATCTTTACATCTACAGACAACAACTAAAGTAAGTACTCTGATTTTATCGGATAAGCAGTGTAATTTAGAGACAGGGGCACATGCTGATTAAATATACCTCCTTCTTTAATCCATGCTGTAGTGCAAGCTACAATGTTCCATAAAAGGCATGCAAAGAGTCCTGCTCGCAATCAGCATATATCTCATTAGCAAGACAAAAACAAGAAAGTCACATAAAATTACAAACTGACTTAAACATAATCAAAAGAATCTTCAAGAAAATTATTCCAGACAGATCTATCAAGTTATAACGTGCAAAGAATTTTATTTAACACCCAGAACAACCAAACACTAGCAAAAGCTTATTTAAGTTACAATATTCATGATAAGATACAGTTACAATGTTGATCAAAAGGGAGCCAAACCATATGGATCATTCATTTTTCTTCCGGTACAATCAAGTGTGACATAGAGATATCTGCACATACAGGAAGATTATTCGAAAAAACACAAGATATTAGCAAAAAAAGAATCCCCCACCTCTACCAGCCACTCACACTCTTTACTAATATGTATACATTTTTGACTCCAAGGAACATGGAAAGGGGGGAGAATAAGTGAAGAGTTATCAACTCAAATATCAATTTTTCTTTCTATGCGGACTAAACTAGGGTCCTTTTAGTTTCTACAATACTGCACCTTATTCCTTGAAGGCCTCCAAAATCATTATATGAGGATCCGACTTTTTTTGGGCCTCATTTTCTCATTATTTTTCATGTTCTTTTGATGAACGGGGGATACACTTCAATGATGGATAAAAAAGGAAATATGAGGCACTTTACTTTTGGAGAAGAATATCAATAAGAAAGGGAAACAAATGTAACAAAACAAAGGCTTTAAGTTCCAAGTGTACAAATCGTGAGAATAAAAAGCATCCCACATGTTGGATTGTTGCTTGCAATGGCAAAATTCCAAGGAACCACTGTTGGATGCAGTGAATTAAGTCGAAAGAACTATTGCACTTGGCCAATTTGATTGGCACTTTACTATTTGAGTCCAACCATTTTTCTGACAATTTTATCCGAACTTCTCTAAAATTTTCTACTACAAGAAGTTGTGATTTAATACTTCTATTTAAACAGATCAAGAAGTTGATGTTAGAATTAGATGTGTTGAAACACTCGCTCTGAACCCCGCAATTTTTAGGACGGGGGAACACTATATAAGAACAAAACCGCAAATAAAGCATGTGCCAGATATGGTGTTCAAAAATAGAATAATCAAAACACATGGTAAGCAGTAGTTAACATACCCAAGAACGTTGTAAACGCAACATATTGTAGCTTTTGAAGATGGATTGGTATTTCATTTCCAATATCATGATGGATAATTGGGAAGAACGGAGGCCAATTTTTCTCCTCTACAACAATGCCAGCTGCAGATCAAAGATGAACGAAACTTGTAAGATACTGCATAGATCACAGGACACAAGTTCCATCTGTGATACAATATTCTACAAAAACTTGCAAGCTACTCAGGGAAATCAGAGAATTGAAAGTTGCATTTAAACATCAGAACTATACTTCAAAAGGGGAAAGAATGGTGGAGAGTATGAGAAGTATAAGAAGATGAAAAAAAGTAGCCCTCGATAAAAATCAGAAGGCTCAATCTGGAACATAGTGGAAGAAGGTCCCGTTATCTTTCTTCTTTCAGATGTAATTAGAAACTACATATGGTTTTCTCCCTTCATACTAGTAGTTTAAATGTCTACAAATGCTGTAAGAGTGAATATTCGTTAAAGATCAAAAAAGGATAGTAGAGGGATAAACGACAAAATAAAAGTTGAAGGCAAAGCAAAAAAGCACCTCTTGCTGCAGCATCTTCTCTCATTTTTAGGTCCTGCAAAACAAAAGGAAACCAGATAAGTGAAAAATGACTTTGATACACCAGAAAAGAGGAGCTGAGGTGCAAATAGAGGCAAATGATATTTTCAGCTCGAATAGATCAAAAACCTTATATAGTGAAGAGGAGGAAAGAAGAACCGTAGGCATCAAGATAATAGAAGGCAATTCCTTCCAAATTAGAGAAAACAGACAGCTGTGACAAGTTCATAAACGAATTAACCCACAACCTCTGGCTTAAAACAAGTAGACGCCTGAATTGAGTTTATGATTTTGATTGCGAGAGTAAGGACAATCAGAGAACAGGAACAATGTTATGTAAACAGGGAAGTAACAGAAAGCACTTTACAGACCTCATACTATTCCCCTCATATAAATTTTCACTAAGTGGGTTGAAGCATTCCCTACAATATGTTCAGATATCAGAACAAACAATTCCAACCAGTCTCTCCATCACACCACTTCAACAAGAGGAGGACGGGAAAAAGAAGCCCCACGGCTGCAAGCATAACTATATAAAAAACAGTAAACCCACAATTTATATGGCAGATGCTCTAGGGAAGATCCCATTTATTTTCAAGGATATAATACGGAACAAGTTTGCAAGCCGGCCATGTTCATCAGAAGTATAAGAAGTAAGCGCAATTCTAGAAAAGTTAAAATAAACCAGAATAAACCCCAAAAGGAAATCCAGAAAATAAATTATTTGGAAGGAAAAAAGAAGACGGAAACAAGAAAATAATGTTGGATTACCGAGTCAAACAAACAAATCTAACTGTCTTGTAGGGGAAATATACAAAGCAAGAAACATACATCACCAAGAAAAGGGTGATCAAACAGTAGTTCAAATTTTCATTATTCCATACCTGTTCCCTCCGCCTTAATTCATTCTCCTTAGCTTGTAACTCTTTTTCTTTCTTTTTCAGGTCCTGTAATTCAAAGTTCATACTAACTTCAATTAAGAAAACATCAAAGATATTGTTTCAAATAAGATAAAGATGAAAAATCATCACAAAGGTTCATAAAATTCCAACTACCGAAGCACTATCAAGGGGAATATCGATTGACGCATTGCGGTCATAGAAATCAGCTGGTTCTGGTGGAAGGGGTGAAAGTCTAGAGTTTGTTGCTGGAGGCACACTCCCAGACTGAAAAGTTGATAGAAGGAAAAAAGATCAATACATTAAGAGGAAAGCTACAGAAGATAAATCGACTGAGCATAAGCAAATGCCTAGTTCCGATACACCTGCCTACTGGAAAGGTAAAAATATTAATCTGTTTACCAAAAAATATGGAACATTGATTTCCTAACCCCGATGTAAGCAGACTGAGGTAGGAATGTAGGACAGAAAAGTATATCCAACTTACTGTGGTATAAAATGCACCTCCACTAAATTTTGGTTGCCCTGAAGATTTCCCTCCACCTCCACCACCCTGCATCAGATTTCAGAAGATAACTAAGACCATTATAGAAAAGAGAAAATTACATTATCCGACACTTGCACACATAGATGTCATAAAATTACGTTCATGCACATGACTATGGACAGAAAATATCTAAAATCCTGCGATGCATTATCTAACATGATTCTGTCACATCATTCACTATACTTACATGACTATGGACAGAAAATCCTATGTTAAAAACACACGAAGGGTTAGAGGGTTATCATATTCAGGAATGATGGAAATTGTTTCTCCAAAATGCCTCCAGCATTACAGTACTAAAGACAAGAGAAACTAACTTACCATTTCCACTACAATAGTTTTTACGCCAATCATTTATATTAGATTACATGCATCTGCCAAAGTTAAGCCAAAGAACGGATCCACATATGATCCTGGATTTCCTTACCCACCACCACTGGAAACATTATTACCAAAACATAATTGAAATGAAAACAAGGAAACGTATTCCTTTCGCCACCAACTCTTAAACTATTCAGACCATTATGCTACATCAAAACATAAAGAGTTTGATCAATGAAAGGATCAAAAAGCTTTCCAACTTTCGCTAATCATAATATATAATTCCATAATCTATATCATAATATTTACCAAAGAAAACGTCAACCTAAACAAAAACCAATCACACAAACTAATACGGTTCCAAATCAATCAATCAATCCAACAAATCACAGAAAACAGGACACACCAGCAACGCTATTATTTTTATTGGACTAATAATCTCCTACTACACTTTTACAATAAAAACGATCAACTCCAAAACATATAAAACCCCGAAACGCCAAATTCAACTTCAAGCTATATCCTTTTCAAGTAACCAGTGCATACCCATCACCCAAAAAGGAAACCAATAAAACGAAGGAAAAAGTACATAACTTCATAATTAAACCGCCTAACACAATCCCCCCACCCCACCCCACCAAACAAACAAGTAAAATCAGTTGCATAGCAGCAAAATAGGAAACCCCATAGAGGAAAGAAAGCAACTTTAAGAAATTAAAGTGAAGGCAGTAGCCTTACAGCAAAAGGGTTAACTTCTTCTTCTTGTTCTTCATCAAAAGGGTTATGATCATAACGGCCAGCCATTTCAACACAACTTTGCTACTCCCTCAATTTTGCTTCTAAACAAGAAATTTACAGTGCAGAAGATGAGATCTGAATAGCAAAAATAAGTGAGAAAAGCTTAGGAGAGAAGGAAGAAAAGGTAAGAGTCTTGAAAAAATCAACAACTATTCTAACGAGGAAAACAAAGAAGAAAAAAAGGGCAGACAAAATTCCACTACAACTTCTACTATAGAAATGGAAAGAGAGTACAAAAAAACAGAGAAAAGATAAAACTGGGTGGTTTTGGTCAGTTTTTAATTCTTAATTAATTAATCAATTAATCTCTCCGTCCCACAAATGACTTGAATAATAATAATAATTGAGTAATGAATACTATTTAATAGTAAAAATAATAAATTATTTATTAATTTTTTAAATTAAATAAATATTTTTTTAGTATGATGGATAAATATGATTGAATTATCATGGATTAGAGAGAAAAAGAGGATTAGTTTCTTGTATTTTCTGTGATTTCTTTATCTAGAGTTTTAATTTTTGTATGCACCAAATTACCTAAAAATTAATTACGTGGGGATGGGAAGTATATTTATTTACAGAAAATTTGTTGTATCGATTACTAGTAAAAAAAAAAAAGGAAAGGGATAAATAACTGAACCAAAAGAATGAAAATGGTCTTTAACGTATGGACTTTTAGTGTCATTTGGTCTTCTTAACGTAAAAATAGGATGAAAATAATTTTTAAAGAATTTTTAAAAGTGGATTAGTTTGACCTAAATCGTTGTTTTTGTTGTCGAAATAAACTGGGGTCATCTTTCACCATACACATTCTATTTGGCCTAATTGAAGATATTCTAGACTTTATTTCATGCTCCATTGAATATATATTCATACTTTAAGAGCAATTTTCTTCAAGCCCCTCCCCAATATTGAGAGTTTTCACATGACTCTTTTTAAGTTGGGATTAAGAATTTTGATGTGGATTTAGATCAAACAAATTATACTTTTACAAAAATAGCAAAAAGTCATTTTCATCATGTTTGTACGTCAAGAGCTGAACGATATCAAAGTTTATACATGTAATTAACCATACACTGCTATAATACTTGCTAGCAGCTCTTTAGATGAATGGCAAAAGAAGAACAGATTTAGAGGAAGAAAAAGAAGAAGAATGAGATGAGTAGATGAGAAACATTGTTAGAGAGTGAATAGATTTTTTTGTATTCATTATTCTTCAATGTGTGTTGTCATATACATTTATAGACTAGGGATTAGGCTAACTAACTAACTAGCCGTTAACACTAGTTTAACTATCTGAAAAACAGTTATAACAGAAAACCAACTAGTCTATTATTGCTTCTTCTAGATTCTTCTCCACTCTCTTCTTTATACTTCAACACTCCCCCTCAAGCTAGGAAGGTGTGAAGATGTCAAAGATCCCTAGCTTGGCATTAAGATGAACTTGTTGTGCTCTTGTCAGTCCCTTAGTCAGCATGTCTACAGGCTGATTTTGAGTTGAAATGTACTAAGTTTTGATCATTCCTTGCACAAGTTTTTCCCTGATAAAGAAGCAGTCAATGTCACTATGCTTTGTTCTCTCATGGTATATTGGATTTGCTGTTATTTGCAGAGCAGACTTGCTATGACTGAACACATCTACTGGTAGAACTACTTCATTCCCAACTTCTTTCATCAGGCCTAGGATCCAAACCAATTCTGTTGTGACTGCAGCAAGACTTCTAAACTCTGCTTCTGCTGAACTCTTAGAGACAGTAGTTTGCTTCTTTGATTTCCAGGAAACTAGTGATTCTCCAACCTTCACAAAGTAGCCTGTTACAGACCTTCTAATCTGAGGGCATGATGCCCAGTCTGTATCATAAGAGGCACTTATTCTGTTATCTGCAATACTAGACAGCAGCACACCTTGACCTGGTTGATTCTTAACATACTTCACAACCCTCAATGCTGCTTTCATGTGTAACTTCTTAGGATCCTGAAGAAACTGACTTAATGTCTGAACACAGAAGGCTATGTCTGGCCTTGTCATAGTCAAGTACAACAGCTTACCAATTAGCTTTTGGTAAGCAACTTGATTAGTTAAAGGATCCTCAGTAGACTTTCCATGCTTAACATGTTCATCAAACTGTTTGGATATCAGTTTGATGTTGTAGTCCATAGGAGTAGCTGCAAGTTTGGTTGTTGTTAAGCCTAACTCGGACAATAGTTCCAAGGCATACTTCCTTTGATGCATCAATATCCCTTTATCAGACCTTGCAAATTCCATTCCAAGGAAAAATCTCAGGTCATCTACATTTATAGGCTTGTGAATGTACCAACTAACTAACTAACTAGCCGTTAGAGTAACTACCTACTAGACAGTTATAACAGATTTTTGAACTAGTCTATTTTAGTCTTTTCTCAATTCTGTTTCCTCTTCGTATTTCACAACACTTCAGCACTTCTTCATTTTTCTCTTCATACTTCAACACTCCCCCTCAAGCTAGGAAGGTGTGAAGATGTCACAGATTCTCAGCTTGGTATTCAGATGAATTTGTTGTGCTCTTGTCAGCCCCTTAGTTAACATGTCTGCGGGCTGATCTTGAGTTGCAATGTAATGAGTTCTAATCATCCCTTGAACAATTTAAAGAAGCAGTCAATGTCAATATGTTTTGTTCTCTCATGGTATATTGGATTTGTTGTTATTTGCAAAGCAGATTTGTTATCACTGAATACATCTACAGGTAAAACTACTTCATTCCCAACTTTTTTCATCAAGCCTAGGATCCATACCAACTCTGCAGTTACTGCTGCAAGACTTCTGAACTCAGCTTCAGCTGAACTCTTGGAAACAGTAGTTTGCTTCTTTAATTTCTAGGAAACTATTGATCCTCCAACCTTCACAAAGTAGCCTGTTACAGACCTTCTAGTCTGAGGATATGATGCCCAGTCTGCATCATAATAAGCACATACTCTGTCATTTGCATTGCTAGACAATAGCACACCTTGACCTGGTTGGTTTTAAATATATTTAACAACTCTGAGTGTTGCGTCCATATGAGACTTCTTAGGATCTTGAAGAAACTAACTCAATGTTTGAACACAGAAGGCTATGTCTGGCCTCGTCATGGTTAGGTACAGCAGTTTACCAATTAGTTTCTAGTAAGCAATTTGGTCTGCTGGTAGATCATCAGTAGACTTTCCTTGCTTGACATGCTTATTAAACTGTTTAGATGTTAGTTTGATGTTGTAATCCATAGGAGTGGCTGCAGGTTTGGCTGCTGCTAAACCTAGCTCATATAGTAGTTCCAATGCATACTTTCTCTGATGCATCAGAATCCCTTTTTCAGATCTTGCAAATTCTATCCCAAGAAAGAATCTCAGCTCACCTAGATCTTTCATCTTGAAGTTCTGATGCAGGATTGCCTTGGTTTCTTCTATCAGTTTTAGACTATCTCCAGTAATCAACATGTCATCAACATATACTAGTACTAATGTGACCCCTTCTATTGTCTTTCTGATGTATAATGATGGATCATATTGACTCTGAGTGAACTGAGACCTTAACAACACTTCTGATAGCTTTGTATTCCACTGCCTTGGTGTTTGCTTTAGTCCATATAGGGATTTGAGTAGTCTGCATACTACATTCTCCCCCTGACTAAAAAATCCCTGGGGTAGGTCCATGTAGACTTCATCATTGAGATCACCATTCAAGAATGCATTATAGACATCCATTTGATGTATGAACCATTGCTTCCTAGCTGCAGCAACAAGTATAGTCCTTACTATCTTCATCTTTACAACAGGTGAAAAGGTTTTTTTGTAATCAATTTCTTCTCTTTGTCTATAACCTTTTGCTACAAGTCTAGCCTTAAACCTTTCAACATCACCTAAAGCCTTATACTTCACTTTGTAGATCCATCTGGAACCAATAGCTTTCTTTTCTTTAGGTAAAGGAACAATCTCTCAAGTGTTATTGGAATTCAGTACATCTATCTCATTTTTCATTGCTTCCACCCATCTAGGATCTTTACAAGCCTCATTATAATTTGTAGGCTCAGTGACACAAGAGGTTTTCAGCACATAGTCTTTATATGTAGATGAGAGTTTATTATATGAAACATGATTAACAAGAGCATGAGGTACCTTCTTTGTTGTCTTGGTAACAAAATTATTCATCCATACTAGTGTCTTTCTACCTCTAGTTGACTTTCTTTGGTCCAGAGAAGCAGCAGTTGTGGGTGCAGGAGCAGGAACCACCTGTACTTGCTGCTCATGTTGACTAGTTGAATTAGGAACCTCTTGACCTCCAGTTACTCTTCTTTAATACACTTAAGTTACTGGTTTTTGCTGTGCTGGGACAGAAGGATCTTTAGTTAACCTTCTTTAATATACTTTAGTTATGAATTGTGCAGTATTAGGAGTATCCTGCAGTGGCTGTTCTTGTTAGCTTACTTGATAGGGAACCACTTGTGGTGCCATGGCTACTGGGATCTGTAGGCCTGTCTCTTCACCACCTAGTTTTTGGTATTGATCTTCCAAGGGAAAGATATAGTGTGGTGACTGAGTTTGATGTTTGAGAAGTTTGAATAGAAATACATCTTCTCTGAAAGACACATCTCTACTCACAGATAAGATGTTAGTTGATATATCATATACTAAGTAACCCTTTTGAGTGCTAGAGTATCCCATCATGACACTTATTCTTGCTCTAATCATGAGTTTATCATGCTCATTTAGTACCTTGACATAGCATAGACACCCCATTACTCTTAGATGATCATAGTTTGGTCTCTTACCATACAACTTCTCATAAGGAGTTAAGAACTTAATAACTGAGCTAGGCAATCTATTGATGAGATAGACTACAGTTAAAACACAATATCCCCAGAACCTTATTAGAATTTCAGTCTCAAACCTTAGAGATCTTGTTACCTCTAAGATGTGTCTATGTTTTCTCTCAGCCACACCATTCTGCTGAGAAGAATATGGGCATGTTGTTTGATGGACTATACCACTGCCTTGAAGCAGTTGCTGGCATAATGAGTTAACAAACTCAGTGCCATTATCAGTTCTGATCACCTTGACTGTCTTCTCAAACTGTGTCTTGACATACATAAGAAATTGTTTTATTTGAAAAAAAATATCTGACTTAATCTTGATCAGAAACATCCAAGTAAACCTTGAGAAATCATCAACAACTGTTAGAAAATATTTGTTGCCATTCATAGTTGGTAATTTGTAAGGTCCCCACAAATCCAAGTGCACAAGATCAAAACAACAAGTACTTTGAATATTAGTTGACAAAAATGGTAATCTAGTTTGTTTAGCACTAGGACAGATGCTACACTGCTTTATTCTATCTTCTATCACCTGTACTCCTTGACCAACAATCCTTTTTAACACTCCAGTTGAAGCATGTCCCAGCCTTTGGTACCACAAATCTACTTCAGCTTGTGTCTTTTTCACATTTACTTCAGCAGTTTCTTTAGTTACTACTACAACTCCATCCTTTGATTGATCTTCAAGTAGATATAAGCCTCCATCAAGCTTCCCAATACCCTTCACCTTTCCAGTACAAAGATCCTGGAAAATACAGAAATCAGGGAAGAAGTTCACTAAACAATGCTATTCCTTAGTCACTTGTGATGTTGATAGGAGACTACATGAAAACTGTGGGATATGATAAACATTTATTATGGTATTTCCTTCTGATAGACAACTGGTTTCCACATGTGTAACCATGGTAGTATCACCATTTGGCAGATACACTTTATTTGGATTTTGTAATTCTATAACTGTCTTGTTAAGTAACAAATCTAAATTACCAACCATGTGATTTGTAGCACCTGTATCTATAATCTATTTCTGTGAACCAAAAGAAGCTAAACAAGCAGAAGTACCTGCACTTGTTACATTTGCAGACTCAGTAGATGTGTTGACAGAGTTGTTCTTGTTTATCAGTTACAAGATCTGCTCATATTGTTCCTTGGTGAATGCTGCATTTCCAATCTGACTTAGTTAAGTCAACTGATTGCCTGCACTTACTGATTGACCTGCATCTTTAGAATAACATCTCATTTGATCAACTTGATACTCATGAGGACCCAAGGCCATATTATAAGCTGTGTTAGATCCTTCATGCCTGAGCTTCTTCTTAGCCTTATAATCTTGAGGGTAACCAACGAACTTCCAGCAATTTTCTTTGGTATGTCCCTTGAGTTTACAGAAGTCACACTGCACCTGCATATTTCTTTTGAATTTGTGACCTTGGCTTCCACTTACTCCATTTCTTGCATATATGACTTGTTCAAGATTGTTTTCTGTACTTGCAGGATTCATGCCCAGAATTACTGCCTGACTTGCAATGGATTTGTGGATTTCATCACTCATCACCATTGCATAGGCTTGGTTAACACTTGGGAGGGGAGTCATAAGCAAGATTTGGCTCTTTGCTTGTGTGTAAGACTCATTCAGACCCATAAGAAACTGGAACAACTTCAGTTTTTGCAGATGTAAGAAATACTCCTTTGATTTATCACAATCACACCCAGGTGCAGGCACAAGAGCCTCAAACTCTTCCCACAAATCTTTAAGTTTAGATAAGTACACAGATACTGAAGCTGTACTTTGAGACAATGTAATAATTTTATTGTGCAGATTGAATGTTCTGGCCCCATCCACCTTGTTAAACCTTTCAAATAGTTCATTCCAGACAACACTAGCCACAGATGCATACATAATTCCACCAAGCGACTCTTTAGAAATAGAGTTCATGATCCATGAAAGAACAATTGCATTCACCCTCTCTCAGTTATCGCTAAGTTTAGTAGAGAACTTGTCTTTAGAGCATGTTCCATCCACCATGCCCAACTTATTCCTCCCTAGTAGAGCTATACGTATTGATCTAAATCAAATTGAGAAATTCTCAACACCTGTTAACTGGAAGGATATGATTTGGATGTCACTCACATTAGAAGGACTTAGGAAGAGAGGATGATTGAAATCCAAAGTACTTGGAGTAACTCTGGAACTCTCAGCAGCAGGATCAATAGAAGCATTTGGATTCACCATTGTTGCAGACCTTCAATTATTGAATCAAGATTCTTTGATTTTCCAGTGAAGAAATCAATGCACCAGAATCGATCTTGCTCTACTAGTTTGCTAGTGAGTAGTGGTTTTGATACCATGTAATTAACCATACACTACTATAATACTTGCTAGCAGCTTTTTAGATGAATGGCAAAAAAAGAACAGATTTAGAGAAAGAAGAAGAAGAAGAAGAAGAAGAAGAAGAAGAAGAAGAAGAAGAAGAAGAAGAAGAAGAAGAAGAAGAAGAAGAAGAAGAATGAGATGAGTAGATGAGAAAGATTGTTAGAGAGTGAATAGATTTTTTTGTATTCATTATTTTTCAATGTATATTGTCATATACATTTATAGACTAGGGATTAGGCTAGCTAGCTAACTAACTAGCCGTTAACACTAGTGTAACTATCTAAAAAACAGTTATAACATAAAGTCAACTAGTCTATTATTGCTTCTTCTAGATTCTTCTCCACTCTCTTCTTTATACTTCAACAATACACCATCTTGTAAGAATGAAAAAGTATTTATAACTTCATCATAATCTTTATTTGTAAGTTTATTATAAGTATAAAGATCTTAGGGTGACTTGACTCAATTTGACCTACTTAAATCAATGAAATATCACTTTCATACAATGAGAGTCATTAATTCAAATTCAATACTCAATGGTAGATAAAATTGATTGAAATTCTTGTTTTTGCCGGGAGATGTTCTTAGTCATCATTGATCAACATCAACAAGGATAGCAACTGGAATGGATTTTTTTTTTTAATTTTTTTTTGGTTCTTCTTAATATAGTTTTTTCAATAATGGAGATATTTGTGGAATTTTTTATCCATATTTTATCATTTATTCAATTGAGTAATTTGTTTTTTTAGCCAAGAGAAGACATTAAAGCAATCGCATACGTTATCAAATGTTAGTTTCGTACATGATAAAATAAAATAAAACTTAATTGATGATACTCGTATTAAGTATAATAATACTTGAGTTAAATTCGAACATTGATTATGCCAACATTTTTTTTTAGCGGAAGCTGCATACAAAGCTCTCCTAAGCAAATATCAATATAGTTAAAAGAAGGGAAAAGGACACTTGAAACAATTTTTAAATACAAATAGCTCAAGTTTGAGATTTTATCAAAAAGTGATCCGTCGAATAAAGTATTTCCACTTTATATTCATTTCCTAATTTGGATCATTTTAGCCTATGTAATTCAGATACAGTCCATATACAATATTGATACATTTTTCAACTTGAGCCATTCGGCCCTTTTAAAAATACTTGAATTGTTTCTTTGGAAAAAGAACACCCTATAACACTTTTTAAGATAAAGAGAAAAGGATCAAAAATACCCCTCTACTCTAATTAATTAGTTATATTTGCCCTTAGTCAAATTATAGGATTAAATATACTCCTACTATTAGCAAAGTTATCAAACATACCCCTCATTTTAACATTGTTCCACCTTGACAAGTTAAAAGCCATATGACATGATATTTTGGATGAAATGGATGTCATGTGGCATGCCACCCCAGTATTCAATTTTTCTTTCCTTTTTTATTTTAACTTTTTTTCATCAATTTTTACTAATGTATTTAATTTATTAATCTTAAGAAAATTAAAATCTAAAGTTAAATTAATTTCACAACTATAACTTCAAAATTATAAGCTCGAAATAACTTTTTGTGCTAACTAAACACCCATCGTTATATCTCAAAAATTGATTAGATTTTATAAAGAAAAATAGTCATAATTAAAATACATAAATTAATTCTTGATAAAAATGTATGAAGTGAAACACAAAAATTGCTATGAATCGAAAATATTTCAGAAGAAAAAACAAAAGGGGCGAACAATGAACTAAGGCTGTTAGGAGTTGTATAAAGTTATATGCTTTTTTCATTTTGTATATTTTGATATGAATAAATTAGGAGTTGATCTAGAGTGGGTTGCATATCATTAATTTTTTTTAAAACATTTTAATTTTCTTTTTAAAATTGATAATATTAACTACATCAATAAAAATTGATGGAAAAAAGTTAAAATGAAAAAGGATAGAAAAATTGGATGCTGAGGTGGCATGTCATATGGCATCCACCTCATTCAAAATGTCACACCACATCGCTTTTAACTTGTCAAGATGAAAAAATATTAAAATGAGGGATATGTTTGATAACTGTACTAACAGCAGGGGTATATTTGACCCTATAGTTTGACCAGAGGTAAACATAACCAATTAATCAAAGTAGAAGGGTACTTTTGACCCTTTTCTCTAAAATAAATAGTCTAAGTTTGATATCTTTTCAAAAAGTGATGGTATACTATTTTCACTTTATAGTCATTTCCTAATTTGGATCATTTTGACCCACGTAGTTTAGATACAATCCGTATACGATACTGATACAGTCCATATACAATATTGATATAGTTTCCAACTTGAACCATTCGGCTCTTTTAAAAATATTTCATTTTTTTTGCAATAAACTTTTAACTGAAAAAATATTCTATTTTTTTTTATTGTTTAGAAATAATAATTAAATATAATTATATAAAAACAATATAATTGTTATATAGAATATGTATCTATATAAGATATATGTATAAAATATATATAAAAATTATATAGAAAGTGTATAAAAATTATATAGTTGTTGTATAAAATGCGTAAGAAAAAAGAAGGTACGATTATTGTATAAATTGTGTATCAAAAATGTATAATTTTCGTATGAAATATTTTTATGTATAAAATCTGTATAGAAGGTGTGTAGAAACGATATAGAACATGCCAGCAAATTGAAATAGCTAGAAAGTGAAATTTAAATTTCATGGCCATTTTTCGTGAAAATACTTTAATTTGAAGTATTGTTTCTTTCCTCCCCCCTTTCTTGCTATAAATTTTTTAACTGAAAAATATTATGCTTTTTTTTATTTGAAAATGATAATTAAATATAATTATATAAAAACGATGTAATTTTTTTTATTTTTTTGGGTTTAAACCACCCAGTGTCCGGTACCCACTTTTTAGGAGTCCGACTATATCCAGAATCGCCCCGGGACGGGCCCCCATTTAAGGGGTAAGAGCTCCCAACAGAGTGTTTGTCCTTACCCAAGGTCGAACCCTCGACCTCTAGGTAAGGTTGGAGCATCCCCTTACCACTGCGCCACCACCCATGTTGGTAAAACGGTGTAATTATTCTATAGAATATGTATCTATATAAGAATAAAAGATATATGTATAGAAATTGTATACTTCTATCAAATATGTATATGTATAAAAAATATATAGAAAGTGTATAGAAATTGTATACTTCTATCAAATATGTATAGTATAAACTGGTTATCGAAACTGTATTATTTTCGTATAGAATATTTATATATATAAGATGTGTATAGAAACTGTATAAAAAGTATGTAGAAACGGTTTATAACAAGTCAGTGAATTGAAATGGCTAGAAAATAAAATTTAAATTCCATGGCCATTTTCGTGGAAATAGTTTAATTTAAAATGCGTTTTTGTCTTTCCCCTTAAAAGAAACCAAATTAATCTTGAAAAATCATAGTAGTTAACCAAGTATTTTAACTCGTTTTCTAAATTGTTTAACATTTCTCTTTTTAAAATTGGCGTATTAAATAGACCAACTTTTTGGCTCTGATGGGTCTTTGTTCTTCTGTTCCCATTTCCATTTTCCAATATCCTCCTTTGATCAGGAGTAAAAGGAGAGTAAGAAAATTATAAGGAAAAAAAAAAAAGTTTCAGACATTGACATCCAACGAAGAAAGAAAGGAACACCCCTATCGAAAATAAATATTTAGAATTATGTGTAAGTCTATAAAATATACTACAAAAATACCAATGATACAATTACAGATCCTTTCAAACATGTCAGCTTAGAGAAATGATAATAAGATGCGTAAGAGGATACATATGGAGGTACTGAAAAACTTCGACTATACGAAACAAATTAGATGATGAAATAAGATGCGGGCACAACAGAATAAAGAAATACCGTAAAACTCCACTCATAATAATCATAGTTACATAAAATGAGTTTTTTTGGTTTTACATAATAAGAATACTTGCAAGAAGTTGGATATGAAAAGTGGAGTAGGTATCATTCACAGGTAAATAGAGGTCGGATGATGATCTCTAATATTGTACTATGAAGGCTCGGGAATTGCCAATCTATGAATTTTTAGAAGAGGTTCGAATGTTATTTGGTCGTACGTGTATACGGTTTATAATTCTGGGAGAAGATACATTGTTGACCTTGAAAGTGACTTGTGCAACTGTGGAAAATTTTAAATAGATCAAATTTCTTATCCTCACGCTATAGCTGTGTTGAAGTCTAAACATGTGAAAGATTATGGACCATACTGTTTAGAATACTACAAGCCAAACACATTGGTGAAGACATATGAAGTTCCAATAATTTCAATGTCAGATAAAAAAGACTGGGATGTTCCGAAAAGTATAAATGAGGAAGAAGTTTTGCCGCCGATATACAAAAGACTTCCAGGAAGATCAAAGAAATGGCGGAAGAAACACTTTCGTCAAACATAAACCATTGTGGATGATGCGGACATGAGGGGCACAATAGACGTTTGTGCAATTTTTTTCCAAAGGAGAACTGATTATATTGTTTTGCTGAACTCTTGAAGCGTATTCACTTATCATTTGTAATCATTTTTTTAAGTAATGCTCGATAGATTTGTTTTAGTTTCAAATTCTTATTTGAGAAAATGATCAAATACCCTCCAACCTTTACCTCAAATCTCAACTACACACCTATACTTTGAAGGGGTCCTATGACCCCCCTGAACTATTTGAAAATGAAATATATACCCTTCAAACGCTGACGCCCAGATGCATAATGGAAAGAGAGCAACACGCGTCTGCCATGTAATGCCACCTAATTTCCACGTAATATTATCTTTTTTATATAAAAAAAAATTAGTTA
>NC_061112.1:130380827-130394639 GCF_002878395.1 Capsicum annuum | reverse complement strand
TATATATATATATATATTCTCTTCTTTCTTTACCTTTCCATTTCCCTTTTTTCTTTCCTTTTTCTGTCCTTCGTCACCCAGATTCTTTCATTTTTTTTTTCATTGTTCAGATAGCAATCTTAGCCATAGCTTTTAGAAAGTGAATAATTTGATTCAAATGGAGATAACTTTTTATTGTTGAGATAGCTTTTTAATCGACTTAGCCTTTTTATTTTCATTGTAAAAGGCTTCAGATGTTGAGATGCTACAGTGAACAATAGAAAGTTAACAATGCTTCAGTTCTCAAATGTTTCAGATGGAGATAAAAAAGCTAAAAATAATAGCTTTTGCTACCTCAGTTAACACTAAGTCGATAATAATTTTCCTCTTTTAGGATCAACAATTTGAGTTAAATTGCCAAAACAAATTTTAATCAAGTGGGTGTCACTGTTGGGGATGACAACAAATTTTAATCAAGTGGGTGTCTATGTTGGGGATGACCAATTTGGTGGTTTTGATGGAATTGGAGATGACCAATTTGGTGATTTTAGAGTCTTTGGTAGAAGTAATTGTTAATTTTGCTATTTTGATGGAATTGAAGATGACCCATTTGATCTTTGTGTGTTGAAATAATGGTTAATTGAGTTGTTTTTTATGGAATTGCAAAATTTGGGTGTGTGTGGAGCAACCATGGTGTTTTGTGTTTTGTTAAAAAGAAGAAAGAAAGAAAGAGAAGAGAAGAGAATTGTTTTTATGGAATTGCAGAATTTGATGTGTGTGTTTGTGTGGAGCAGTCATGGTATTTTGTGTTTTGTTGCAGAGAAGAAAGAAAATGAAGAAGAAGAAGAAGAAATGTCATTGATGAGTTCTTGGATGTCATTGATGCCATTGTTTGTGAAGAAGAAGAAAAATTGAAGAGGAAGAACGAAAAATGTCATTGATGAGTTTTTGGATGTCATTATTTGTAAAAATGTCATTGATGAGTTCTTGGATATCATTGATGCCATTGTTTGTGAAGAAGAAGAAGAAGGAAAAGAAGAAGAAGAAAAATTAAAATAATATATATTTATTTAAAGAAATATTAAAATTAAATTTTTAATAAAAAAGATCGGTTCTCGCTTTCTTTAAAGAGAGTGAAACACATACTCTTGCCGCGTCAGCGTTTGGGGGTATATATTTTATTTTTAAATAGTTTAGGGGGTCATAGGATCCTTTAAAATGTATGTGTGTAGTTAAAATTTGGGGTAAAGGTTTGGGGGATAGTTGATCATTTTCTCTTTTTATTTTGAAATAAATTTTTATTTACTTAGCTTTAAATTTTGACTTTATTTAGCTTTAAAATTGATTGTTACTTTTTTTTTTTTCTTTCTTGTGTTGTTTATGTTGACAATGATTTAATTTGATTATTGTTAACATTTAGTTTGTTACACAGTTATGTATGTTAACTATGTATTTTTTTAACTGTGTCATTTAGTTTTTTAATTATGTAATTATTTGATTGCAGGTATGTATATTAGCTAACATATCTTAATGTTTATAGTAGCTTTTTGTGTTGTTTATGTAGAGGCTGATTTAATTTGAGTAATGTTTAAAATTAATTTGTTACACAGCTATGTATGTTAGTTTACATAACTTACAAATTAGCTATGTCTTTTACTTATTGTGTTAGTCAATATTTTTAATACGTACCTAATAAATTGCAGCTATGTATGTTAGCTAACATACTTTCACAGTAGAAAAATTAATCTATGTATATTAGATAATGTACTTAAAATTGTATGTATATTAGTTTACATAAATTGGTAACATAAAATTGACATTAGTCTTTATTTTAGTTGATTGCAGACTTTCACAGTTAAATCACTTTTCCTAATAAATTGCAACTATGTATGTTAGTTAGTTAAATCACTTTTCCTAATTAATCTATATATATATTAGATAATGTACTTAAAATTGTATGTATATTAGATAAGACCTAACCCATACGAGGTCCCTTTAAGTACGCCTCATTTTTCAGTTAGACACCTCAAGTGAACATTGTTTCATTTTGACACCTCAAGTAGCCATAAAGTGTGTCATTTTGGCACTTTTTGCTGACATGGCAAATAGAGTGAAGTACACTCTCTAATAGGCGCGTGAATGACAATTTAGTCAATTATTTTTTATTTTTTTCTCTTCTTCTTCTTCCTATGTTTTCCGGCCATTATTTCTAACTTTTTCAACCATTTTTTGACCTTTACATCAAGCTTAAATTGAAATATACTCTTCAATTCTCTCAATAATATCTTTCTCCCAACACTATTATTTCTTGTTTTCTTGATTAGAAAATCATCTTTTCATCATAAAAAAAATTAAAAAAACTATACCAAGTTATTGCTGAAGAATAGAGTGAGTTTTTTTTTTTTATACATACGGAATTGTCATATTCTCTCAGTAGTGAAATTATTTAAATTTTTATATATTTTGTGTTGAAGGTTGATCATTCAATCAAACAAATCAAGATTTTACAGCCTATGATTTTTTTTCAAGTCTATCAATAAAATTTGGTTGGCAAGAAAAATGGTTCCAAAAGTTTCAGAACTCCAGAAAATCATTCAAATTTGTAAGAAATTAAATAGCTCAAAATCAAATCTTAAAAATACTAATGTCAACGATCAATATGATATACAAAGCCTCGAATATTTTCATACTCATATTTTATTTTTAGCTTTTCACTTTTTATGTGTTTTGAGTTTGAAAACAAATTCAAGAATGATGGTGATTATGTGTTGAAGAAACAATTTTGTTGGAAATGGGTGTTGTGGGAATCTGCAAAAATGGAGAAATAAAAATGGATAAAAAATGGAGATGATATGGTGGTTGATATTGTAGAAGAGAATTAAGGGGTGGGGAAGCGGGCAGGGGGAGAGGGGTTGAGGGAGCGGGCAGGTGGTGAGGGGGGTGGGTGGGTTGGAGAAGACGGATGGGGAATGGGTGGTGGTGGTGGGGTGGCAGCAATCTTGGAGTGGTGGTGGGGTGGGGCCATGGGGGTACCTGGAGAAGATGAGGTTTTTTTGGGGGGGGGGGGGGGGGGGGGGGGGGGAGAGGTCATTTATTTATTGATTTTTTATTTAAAATTAAAGTTAATTATTTAAAAATTAATTTTTTAAATTATAATTTATTTAAAATTATTATTTTAAACAAGAATGTCACATGCCTTTTTTTAATTGGCCGTATGTCATGTTAGCAAATGTGTGTATTATACACACTTTGTAAAATCAGTTGATTATAAAAAAAGTGTCAAAATAACACAGTTAGTAGCTACTTGAAGTTAGAAAAAGTGTCAAAATAACACAGTTAGTAGCTACTTGAAGTGTCTAACTGAAAAATGAGGCGTACTTAATAGATAACATACATAAAATAGTGACATAAAACTCACTCATCAGTGTTTATTTTTTAAAAATTGATAATCAATCATGTATATTTTTCAACGTACAAGATTAAGTTTTTTAGTGTGCTATGTATGTGTGAACATATATATCCAATGACTATCAGTTTATTATACAAATTTATGATTTGTATTGTGCTATGTATATGTAAACATATACATAAAAAAAAAAAGTCTATTCGTAATCACTATACAAGTGAATAATTAATATAGGAAAAATGTTTTCATATGCAAAATATTATCCAGTAGCAATACATAGTTAATATATGTTAAAAATGTCTTAACATAGGTAATGAAGAACATATTAAGCATGAACACATTGTTTCATATTCGACGTTCAAACCATGCACTTGAAACATAGTGATGATTTAATAGTTTATAATTCTTAACAAATACATATTAAGAAGAAATCTTTAACATTGTACTTTCTAAACAAATTCGAACAAAACACCAAAAGTTCATCACAATATTCTCCAGTGGCACTACTCAATGCAAACTATTCCACTTTCATCTGGAATTGGGATGGTTCTTGTCCTTGGTCTTGGAGGGTCATCATTTTCACAGACATATCCTCTTTTTGTTTTCTGCATACCGTACTTTTGAATGAGTGATGCGTAACGCATGTGATGGTATATTGCATCAAAACCATCAGAAGACACGTTCATTCCTTCACTTAAGTATTCTGCATACCCAATAACATAGACTCCACAGTCCCTGACATGAATACAAAAGGCTAACAAGTCAATTCGTAGTACTTGCAAGCAAAGAAACAATTACATTATTCTGCATACCCAATAACATAGACTCCACAGTCCCTGACATGAATACAAAAGGCTAACAAGTCAATTCGTAGTACTTGCAAGCAAAGAAACAATTACATTATTCTATCTAACACATGGACAGTAATATTGCGCAAATAATAATATAAAAATATACTTAATACACTATCGCATTCTTGTTGCATAATGTTCTGAACATACTCAACATCAAAGGGATGTTGATTCAAAAACTGTGTCCTTTGACTCATCTTATCCCTATATGCTTCAACATTTGCCCAATCTGAACGAGATGTCTGTTCCCTGAACATTTAAGCCCGGATATAATGACATACTCAATAATAGAAAACTTCAGAATGGTTCCCTGCACATAAACATGAATTTCCTCCGAGTCGTCTTGCTCTATCTCTAGCATAAGCAAGCATTTGGATATTTGGCCCTGATAATTGCACAGCGGCATGTCTAGAAATGAACCAAAAATTGTTTCACGGAATAAATTTAAAACTTCTTCACCCAAATATTCCTTAATGTGTTCTCCAAAATTTTGGTTACAATAACTACCGAAATGCAATGGATGAGCAGGGACCTTTTTAATCCAGTACTTCATACCCTATTGAAAATGAAACAATACATCATATGTGAGCATATGTTGTCAACATGTAAAAATTACATATCCAGTTCATGTAATGTCCAGTTCTGAGGCAATGAAGATGTGCTATGTATCTGGTAAAATATACATAGATGCTATGTATATTTTACCAGATACATAGCATATCTTCATTGCCTCACCAATCCATAACAAAAAACCGAAACAATATAAACGCAGTTTCTATGTATATGTAACATATACATAGAAGCAAAACGTTGCCTCAATGACTACCCAAAACTTATAATTGAAAACATATACAATACACTTAATATGTATATGTACCATATACATAGAAGTTGTACATTACCTCAACAATTCAGAACAAAAATTTGAAACCATATACAAAGCATTTGAGATGTATATGAACTACACAACTATCAAGTAAGCCAGATACATAAATCAGTAGTGTATGTTAAGAAAATATATACCTTCGGTAGACGCAGACGTGCAGTATCATCATTTTTTGCTTTTCGTGAGGATTCTCCAATTGCTCTTTTTGACTTTTCAGCAGCAGCTTTTTTAATCTTCTTCATCTTAGTGGGGTCGTTACGGTATTTAGATCTGTTTTCATCAAAGTTAGGTTCTTCATAATCAAAAACTCCTAAAACGAACCCAACAACCAAATTTGAAAGTTCATTCTGCTCAAGAGGAGTTAATCCTAAACTAAACAAAGGAGAATCCTCCATTTACTTAGTACTAAGTCTTTAATTTAGTATTTCAAATAGAAGATTTTGAAAAGAAAAAAAATACAATCAAACTATAACAACTAAAATTTGGTAAAGTTGAAACCCAAATAAATGGCTTAATAAGAATATGCAACAAACTGTTCCTCCCCAAACTCCCAAAAAATCGGTTAAGCAAAAGTAGAAGACAGATACCTGACCCCAAATCATAAAAATAATAATGATAAAGGAGGGAATGAGATAAAATTGAATGCTAGCAGTTGTAGTCCATTACGGCTTGTTTGAAAAATGGTAACCGGTGCTTGATTTGAGCCGTAATATTAGGGGAAACAATGTTGAAGGAAAGGGAACTTCTTATGTATATGAACTTCAGAGAGAGAAAAGTAAAAAGTTCGGATTTTTGTAATAAGTTTATGTAGTTGGGATTTTATGTAATTATGGAAAGATAAGTTGTGTATAGATGTAATTTTTACTATTTTTTTATCAGGTTATCGGGTGGCCCGATAAAAAAATAATGAAACCCGAGTCCCGAACCGATAACCCGTTAATTGAAAATTTTAAACCGACAACCGACCCGATATTGAAAAAAAACGAACCGTTAACCCGATAAAGCAATTATTGGTTCGGGCTAACAGTTTGAACCGAAATTTGCACAGCCCTAGTATACATAAAAGAATAATGGAGCTCCAACTTATAAAACTATAACAGATATTTATAGAATTGAAACCTACAATAATAGTAAGGTAGAAAATGAAGAAACAAAAAAAAACTCAAAGAATCTTCTGCTTCTATTTACTCTGGACTTTCTATATCATTTTCTAATGTGCTTCAATTTACAATCTGAATGGCTTTGTTTAGGCATATATTCTCTAACAAAAATCATTGTACCCCTCTTACCTAAGCAGTTTATGCATAGAACTGCAGGTATTGCTTCAAACAATAAATAATCAATCATCAAACAGTAGGAATTTCTTAATCAGATCCAGAAAGGCAGAAACTAGTAAACCAACAGCTTACACAAAAATTATGATCTATTTATTGTGCAAATTCCAGAAACTAGAAAATCAGTGTGCAAAATTCCAGAAAACAGAAAACAGAAATTCAGTCTTTGGCCTCGATACTTATAGGTTGTATAAACATATATTATAGGTTAAAAGTGATGCAAATGAGATGGTACTTAGCATAATACATCGAAGATTGGACAGAAATGGAAGATGAAGCAGAAGAATTTTGGACTTTAACATAAGATTGAGCAAAAATTATTACCTGTTGAGCGGAATAACAACAACCAAGCAGCAAATCGTCTAGGGCTGCTCAAATTTTGGTTCAAACCGTTAACCCGAACCAATAATTTATTTATTGGGTCGGATTTTTAACTTGTCGGGTGTCGGTTTTAAATTTTTCATTACCTGTTTATCGGTTCGGGGCTCGGTTTTATTAAATTTTTTATCGGGCCACCCAAAAACCTGATAGTCAAATACACGTAACACAGCCCATACCATAATTCCCAAGTCCATTACCCACTGGCCCACCACCTAGTCCCATTTCCCAAGTCCACCGTCCATTACCCTAGAGAGATTTAGGTTTATTCCCATTTCAATTTTCAGATTTCATTTCACTACGCCTCTCAAGTCACTCTTTCAAACCGATAATATCAGTATTCAGTAGACCAAAAACTCGGTATTCAAGGCTCAAGCTCAACTTTTGCTGAAAACTCAAGAGACGGCCAAAGACGATTTTAGGGCTGCATATCGGTCGGTTCGGTTTTGAAGTTTATCGGTTTGACACATTGATTATCGCTTGCAATAAAGCTAAACCATTAAGAACCATTAAGATATCGGCTTATCGGTTATCGATTTATCGGTAATTTATTGTTATCGGTTCGGTTATCGGGTTAAACCGTTAACATTTAAATTTTAAAATTTAAAGTATAATTTAAAGTTGAGGCAACAACTCTGCAACATTCAGTTAAATTAACACCCATCTAAAAAATGTGAACTTTGAACAGTTTTCATAGCATAAAAGATCTGAAAACAAGCTCTGAAGAGGAGGAAGCACAATTCCGTTCAACTCCAATATAAACCAAATACATATAAACTATCAATAAGGTACAACACCATCTAGCAAAATATGAACTTTAAACAGTTCCATTACCATAGCATCAAAAAGATCAAAAAACAAATCTTGAAGAGTTTTGTTCAACTTCAATATAAACCAAATACACATCAAACTAACAATAAAAGAACAACACACATCTAACAAAATGTAAACTTTAAACGGTTTTATAGCATAAAAACATCAAAACACAGACCTTGAAGAGCTTAGTTCAACTCCAATATAAGCCAGCCAAGCAAGTTACTATCCAATTATTAAAATCTGCTATTCAAGTCTCAAGATGACAAGATCGAAGGACATGCAATGATGCAAGTGAGCTAGTCCTTAATTAGCATACTAAAATCGAGATTATATAGAAATTGAAGATGAAGCAGAAGACTATCAACAGCAGCAGAAATTGAACATGCAAATGAGATATTTCAAAAATTGTTATCTGAATTTTTTTGACCTTCAATCTTCAGTAAAAAAATATTGACCTTCGATCTTCAGCAAGTTTTCGTATTGTCAACAACAAGAAGTTACCAATTTCGAATTTTCCATCTTCAGTAAAATATCTACCCACTGGCCCAAGACCCAAGTCCACCAATTTTGATCTTGTCAACAACAAGAAGTTTTCGTCTCTAGATTTTTGAATTTGAGCAACGTTTTCAATTTTGTGAATGTTGAATTATGATTATGTGAGATCAGAGGTGTGAGTATTGAGAGCTGACTGAGAGCCGAGAGGTGTGAAAAACTGAGAATGGAAAAACAAGAGGAGTAAACCCTAATACCTTGTAAATAATTGGTTGGTGAACTTGGGTCTTGGGCCAGTGGGTAGATAGGCATTAGGGCCTTGGGTGGATTTAATTGGTGTCAAATAGCCCAGCCTATTAAAATGTTATCGGATTATTGGGCCACCCGATAAAAAAAATTAAATCGTGGTTCGAACCGAAAACTCAATAACATAAATTATAAAACCGACACCCGACCTGATAATTAAAATAATCGACCCGTTAACTCGATAAACACATTATCGATTCGAATTAACGGTTTGAACCAAAATTTGCACAGACCTAAGAAGAATGGTAAAAAATGAAGTTAATTTGTAGTTGAGACCAGCAGGTGTTTATGTAAATAATACCTATCTTCCCCTTTTGAATAATTATGTGGAAGAGTAATTTGTAGGGACAAGAAGAGAATCCTATAAACTTGTGTCATCGCTAGATACTAAGGACCCGTTTGGTCCTAAATTTTTCAAGTAGTTTTTTGAAGAAAAAAAAATTGACAAATATTGTTTGTTCATATAATTTGTCATTATTTGGGAAATATATAAATGTCGATTGCTATGAACTTTTAAAGGTAAAACATATTTCTCAAATATTGTGGTCAAACATATGGTGAAAATTCACCCAAATTTTCACCTAAAAATAACTTGTCAAAACTATTTAAAAATTTATGGTCAAATGCTAGCTAAATAGCTCTTAAGGTCTCAAGATATAAGTATCTTTTACACAATGGACATTTAATTGAAAGGTTTGCCATTTGAATAGGTTGATTTTTAAATTTTGCCCTTCAAATGTAATGGTCTTTTTATTTTTTGCTCTTAGCAATCGAACTTATGTCTAGCATGACATAAGTGTATAAACGACACGGGGCATAACTTGTAGGACATTATTATGAGAAAATTAAGGAAATTTATTTGTAACAAGTGATATAAATTAAAAGACTAGCATAACATAGAAACAGAGGTGCAAATGACCCATAATGCTTAAATTTTTAAGAACTTTTGAATAGAACACTGCGCCATTAGGAAAATAAAGCTAGTATTACTTTGGCTACAACTCTCGGGGTCCAAAAAACAAAAATTAGAAGAATTACATATATGCATCAATCAACTTTACCTAATTACACAAACCTCCAAATTAATTACATAAATCCCTTAAAGAATTTCTCTCTCTTACATATTATACATGTGGGAGAAGATTCTTTTTCCAACAAAAAAGCTAAAGAAAGAGAAAAGTTTTCTACTTTATACCATAAATTAAGGAAAAAGAAATTAATTTAGTTCATTTGGCAGCTTTTGCCCTGTTCTTTCACTCTCTAATGCTCCTTTCTTCTTTCACTCTCTACTTCTCCCATTAGTCATATGAATTGTACTTCATTTTTGAAAACACCTTCTACGGGAAAATTGAAGTAACTTCAATCTAGTGGTTAACAAATTGTAAGTTATCAAGATTTAATTGTGTTTAATAATTTAGTTCATTAATTTTTTTTCTATGAAGTTCAACTTTATCAATTAAGGGGGGTTTCTATTTTTTCTTCATTTGCATGTTCAAATTTCATTATTTTTCAATCCTATTCAAGTTTAGTATTTTGTTTTTTTGGGTTTTTTTTTTTTCATATAGTACAAGTTAGATCTTTGATTTGTATATAGTAAGTTATCAAGATTTAATTGTATTTAATATTCTAGTTCATTAATTTTTTTCTGTCAAGTTCAACTTTACTAATTAAGGGGGTTTCCATTTATTCTTCATTTGCATGTTCAAATTTCATTATTCTTCAATCCTATTCAAGTTTAGTAGTTCGTTTTTTTTTTAATTTTTTTTCATCTAGTACAAGTTAGATTTTTGATTTTCTTGTTACAAAAAAACAAAACAAATCATACATGTGAAACCAATTTATCATTTTTTTAATGTTGTTTGTGTTCTTCATGTTTTTCAAATGTTGTTGAAGAAGACCATTCAAATAGTAGTGGGTTGATGCAAAAATAAGAAGAAATAAGTGTGGTCTTTGTTTATCTTAAAACAACTTTTTCAAAAAGGTCACCTCTTGTTGAAATTGTAAAATAGAATCCAAGGCTTGTGAACTTAGAATATGATATCATACATGTAAAAAAATTTATCATACATGTGAATCAATATATAATTATGATGTCATACATGTGAACCAATTTATCATACATGTGAACCAATATTATACATTCGAATGTTTATTGGAACGGCACACTTTCATTATACAACGATTTGAACGTATAACAACATATTATACATTCGCAAGTTTACTGGATTGACAAAGTTTCATTATACATAGGTTTTAATGTATGCTAACATGTTGAGATGTACTTTTAGTAAAGTCTAATATGAATTGTTAGATGTGTAAGTTACCCTCATATATGTGCAACTCTATAGCGGTTAGTGTTGATTTTATTATACATTAATGCAATTTGTTCGTAAATGAATAAGTTACCTGCAATCATGTCTAACAACTTATATTAATTTTGACATGTGCTACCATACATCTGAACCTACTGTCTCTGAACCAACATATCATACATCTGAACCTACGTCGTACATCTAAACCAATATATCATATATCTAAACCTACTATCATACATCTGAACCGACATATCATACATCTGAACCTACTGCCATACATCTGAACCTACAATTATACATCTGAACCAACATATCAAAAGTGTGATCTTTGTTTGTCTTAAAATATATTCCAAGACTTATAAAAAAATAAAGAAGAAAATAAGGATTTGAAAAGTCTGGACAAAGACTTCCAAAAGAGGCAACAACCTTTCCAACCTTTCTAGCTATCCAACTGCAATCATGTCATGTATAATAACATGTAACATAAGTTATTGTTAGAAACATCATATCAACAACACATATTCTATATTTTCATTATGAGTTAATTAAATTTTTATTACATCCAGCACTGGACTATATTATACATTAATGCAGTCTATTTATACATGTATAACTTATCCTCATACATGACCATAAGTTGTTTAATGTTTGTATGATTTTATTTTTTAATGTATAAATGAACCTCCTATGTTAGCTAATTATGATATAAATTGTTAGATGTATAAAAAATCATCATACATTTATGTGTTGTTTAATAATGGTTATGAATGATTTTTAGGTGTATAAGTTACCCTCATACATGTAGAGATGTACTTTTAGTAGAGTCTAATATAAATTGTTAGATGAATAAGTTACCCTCATATATGTCTAACAATTTTTATTAATTTTCGCATGTGCTATCATACATCTGAACCTACTGTCATACATTTGAACCAACATATCATACATCTGAACCAACATATCATACATCTGAACCTACTGTCATACATCTGAACCAACATATCATACATCTGAACCTACTGTCATACATTTGAACCTACTGTCATACAACTGAACTAACATATCAAAAGTGTGGTCTTTATTTTTCTAAAAATATATTCCAAGACTTATAAAAAAAATTTAAAAAAAATATGGATTCCAATACTTTTCTTCCTCTCAAATATCATTTACTATTAGTATCCATCAAAAAGTTAAAGTAGCTAATTATTGCCATCAATTAAAGAAAAGTAAAGTAATTTATCATTTCAATTACCTCAAATTAAGGAAAAATTGTTTCATCATACATTGACCATCACACTTGGCAGGATGTATGAATTATTATGCTGTCATACATGTTAATCAATTTATCATATATGTGAACCAACATTATACATTTGAATGCTTATTGGATCGGCACAGTTTAATTCATTATACAATGATTTGAATGTATAACAACATATTATACATTCGCAAGTTTAATGGAATGACAAACTTTCATTATACATAAGCTTTAATATATGCTAACATATTATACAAAAAGGGAGCAAATGTAACATTGAAAATTTTCATAACCAACTCAAAAATATTTTAATATTTTGACATCCTAATTTTTGCAATCTTTAATAAGAAGCAAAGGAAAATATCATAGAACAGTGTGATGGGTATATTCATTTTGATTTTAGTAGTACTGAAGAACGAATATAGAGGAAATCTTTTTTTAATCCAACATTACAATAAAAAAAAAATTGATCCAAGATTACATAAAAAAATAAAATATCATACATGTGAATCAATTTATCATTTTTGAATGTTGTTTGTATTCTTCATGTTCTTCAGAGGTTGTTAAAGAAAACCATTCAAAAAGCTTGTGTTCTTCATGTTCTTCAGAGGTTGTTCTTCATGGACATATATCTCCCTAACATTTTAGTACAAGTTAAATTGTGAGAATGAGAAAAACTTTAAGAGAGAGAATAGAGAGAGAGAAAGATAAACATTAATTGGATGATTCAATTTTTGGGATCTTGATTCCTAAATTACAAAATCAGAAAAAAAAAATTAGGGCCATTAACATTGACTTTGAAATTCAAATAAAAGTAAATATCTTCATCCAGCACGAAAAAAAACTAAAGCTAGCTAATTAGGTCATAGCCTTTGAAATTCAAATACAAGTTAATGCTTTTATCTAACACATAAAAAAATTATAAAGCTATCTAATTAGATCCCTAATTTCAGGAAAAGTAAAGAATCTAATCATTACACCTTCCTTAAATTAAGGAATTAATGTTTCCCTCATACATCCGACACATGTACAAGGAATGACCTAATTTATTAGTAAGTTTGCTAAAAATAGGGAGAAAGAAACCAAGAGGGAAATATATGTAATTACTTTCTTTAGTTAAGGGATTTCTGTGGTTTGCCCACAAAAATTCTTGAGCAACCCAATAATGGGCTCCAAACATTGACCAGGATCTCTTCCATAGACTCGTATTGTTGTATCCTTGAGTTCTAAGGAGACACGAAATCATGAATTATAAAACATGAATACACAAAACATATTAACTATGTGGTAGTATTTTTCAAGGAGCCAAGTCTTACAAGATAATTTGTATAACTTACTCATATAAACAACAAAATTTGATGCATTTAAAAGTTTATATCTTTAATCATATGATAGAGATTTGCTACATTAAGGGTGTGTTTGGTATGAAGGAAAATGTTTCCCATGGAAAATATTTTCCTAGAAAATGTTTTCCTGGAAAACAAGTTGATTTCTTGTTTTCTTATGTTTGGTTAGTGGATGAAAAATATTTTTTAAGTATTTGGTTGGTGAATGAAAAAATATTTTTCAAAAAATACATTTTAGTGTTTAGCTAAAGTGTAAAAATACATTTTAGAATCTTTTTTTTTTTTAAAAAAAAATAAAAAAAATTAAATCTTTTTTAGAGAAGGGGGTTGGTACGCGGGTGGGTGAGGGTGTCAAAATAGGTAGTAGGGTGGGGTAAGAAAAAGTTTAGAATTTTTTTTGTAAAAAATAATTTTAAAAATTAGCGCGGGGGGGGGGGGGGGGGAG
>NC_061112.1:130367083-130380727 GCF_002878395.1 Capsicum annuum | reverse complement strand
GCTGGTAAGGAGGGGGAGGGTAGGGGGCAAGAGAAAAGTTTAGATTTTTAATACAATGTAGATATTATTTTTGAAAAGGGAGTTGGTAGGGGTAGGGGTGGGGTGGGGGTAGGGGATGGACTAAGAAAAAATTTTGAAATGCTTTTTAAAATAATTGAATTTTGGAGGTGGGGGTGGGGGTAGGGGTAGGGGTAGGGATAGATGGTGGGGGTAGGGGTAGGGGTAGGGTGGGGTATGGGTAGGGGTGGTGTTGGGGTGATAGGGTATTGGGGGCGGAGGACGGGGTAAATGTTTTTGAAAATTGTATGAAAATTTCAACTTCAAAGTGAGGTTGAAAGAGAGTTTTGGAAAATGTTTTCCTTACTTTTTGAAGGGAAGTCATTTTCCTTAGATTTAAGGAAAATAAGTTAGTTTGGAAAATATTTTCCAAAACATATAAGCCAACCAAACATAAGAAAACTGAAAAATATTTTCTGAAAAATGTTTTCCTTCATACCAAACACACACTAAGTAGAAAATTTGAGATTAAAATTGATACGTAAGACTTGACATTTGTTGTATAAAATAGAGAATAATTGTTGAAAAAAGATAAAGGGTTGTCTAGTCATTGCATATTACATCATATGTGGATTGCAATTAATAACCCACATTGTATTTTCTTACTAAGCCGCCATAGACATCATCATTTGCTTTCATTTTCTCCTTCTCTTTTATTTGTCAACTTGTTCTTTGAAGTTAAACCAAATTAGTATTTTAAATTCAAACTTTAAGTGTTTCAGAAATTATATAAAATAGAAAATTATAAGTTACCATCTTTCATATTAATTTAAATTATTTGACTTTGAGAACACGATAAAACATACTTATGTGGATATTTTATTGAACTTTATTTTTGTATATGTTCCTTCCATTAAAACGTGGAGTCATTTGTTAGAGAGTACAAAAATAATGCTGATAAAATGTATTAATAATGTTGGCACTAATAATGCTTGTATTAGCAATATTTGTATTATTTATGCTAATATTATTTCTTATACACCGTTTGATGTACTATATTAGAACTTGTATTTTTGAATTTTGATATATTTAAACAAAAGTTGAAAAAAAAAAGATGAATTGCATATACATCATAAGATTCATCCGGAATATAGCATGAGCTCAATATAAGTTTTTTTGTTTCTATTTTTATGACACAAATTGAATTTAGATAATCAATCATACTTTTAATATGTTTTTAGATATTTTAAGTTGTTAATATTGTAACCTATAATATTTTTATGTAATTTTTAAATAATATATGTTACTCTCTCTATTCAAACTTTTGTGGCATTGATAGTTAATTATATTTTAAAAATAATTTAAATTATTAATTATTGTGAATTATAATATTTTTCTTCTATTTCAATTTAAGTGACATTGATATAATTTTGAGAGTCAACCAAATATTTATATTATTTAATTTTTTAAGTTGTTAATTATTGTGATTAATAATATTTTTTTTTTATGTATTTTGTAAAAATAAGTAATAAAATAAATTATTTATAGATATTTTAAGTTTTTAATTATTGTAATGTATACTATTTTTTTATGTATTTTTTTTTAAATATGCTACACTACTTGTCTAGAGTCTTGTGTCACTGATAGTCAATTGTATTTTAAAAATAATTTAAATATTTAATTATTGTGTAAAACTTTTTCTACTATAATTTAAGTGACATGATGCTGATGGTCATAATAATTAATTAGAGGTGATATAGTAAGATCACGCAACGAAACAAAGACGTCTTAAATAACTCACAACAGCTAATTAGAAGTGATATAATAGAATTACTATAAAAGATACTTGTGCAAAAAAAAAGTAAGTGAAATCTCATATAAGACGTCAAGTTATTTTAAAACATCAAGAGTTCACTTATCATTTTATATCTATTTTATTTTTTTAGTTAAATATTGATTATGTATTTAATACTTAGATTACTTATAATAATTAATTAGAGGTTATATTTAGTAAAGTTATAATTAAAGTAGCTGAAACAAACGTGTCATAAATGTCTATTTTATTGTTTTATTAGATATTATTAATTTTTTAATATGTAAATAATTTATAATAATTACTTAGGAATGATATAGTAAAATTATGGAGCAAATAGCTGAAACCGAAAGGTCGACGGAGAGCTACTTTAAATACTTAGATGACTTCTAATAATTAATTAGGGCTGATATTTAGTAAAATTACGATTAAAGTAGCTGAAACAGACATGTCATAAATGTTTATTTTACTTTTTTTAATTAAATATTATTAATTTTTTAATATATAAATAATTTATAATAATTAATGAAAAGTGATATAATAGAAAGTAAAATTACGATTGAAACATTTGAAATAGATATGTCATAAATGTCTATTTTTCTTTTTTAAATTAAATATTATTATTTTTTAATATATAAATAACTTATAATAATTAATTAGGAGCAATGTAATAAAATCACGATTGAAGCAATTGAAGCAGACAACATAAGCAGGCATATCGGAATTTTCTCTCTCTTTTCTTTTTCTTTTTAAAAAAGAGAAAATTTGACAAACGACCAGAAAGTTCGTTACAATATTAAGGTTTTTTTTTAATTAAATTTTGGTCCCATGTCAGGACCTTTTATTCATTCCAAGGAAGACCTGGTCAAAAGTTGTACAAAATGTTCCCTGATCCCTACGAGGAGCCAGACAAATAATGAAAAGATCAGAGGCTCCAATTATTAAAAATTGGTCTTTCATTTTGACAAAGTATTTCCCTTTTTCTCAAGTTCCTCTTCATCTGAGTATTATTTCTCATTTGCTGGAAAATTGTGTCATTTTCATCATCCTTTCCTGTAAGCTCCATCCGTGTGTGTCTATTAAAGAGACTCTATCTGTCATCTGTTCTGTGAATTTTCGTTGTCCTTATTCTAAGAGTAGGAATCTGTGCCTTATCTATATTGACAAGTCTTCTGATATTGTTTTGCGAAAATTTTGACTTTTGAAGAGAGTCGCCACTTAATTTTGAAAAGGAATTAAGAAAACCTTTATAAAACACTTTGGTGATTCAAAACAGGAAAATCGTTCAAGTTTAGAGAATTCCGGGTAAGTGGTTCCTATTAATGTTTTAGGAAGGTGTTAGGCACCTAAAACATCCACTAACTTACGGTTATCCGAACTGTTTGAAAATCGTCTTTAATTAACTTCGAAAAGTGATTGATTTTTGGAAAGAAAGCAATTTTGAAAATATTTTGGTGTTTATACAAAACTAGTTTTTTAGCGACTTAACTAAGGATTTTAACTAGGTTCGCAAGAAGCACGAAAAACAAGTAAGCGAAAAGGAAAAGGGAAAAGGGAGAAATAGTGATTTAGGCTCTTTAAGCCTAAATCATCGCCCCTATCCTAATCTAATTGGGTCTTTGACCCACATTTTTTCACCTGTCCTAATTCTATGTTTCCGAGCCCTTTTTGGCTCAATTTTCACTCTACCTGTATTAAATACAACCTTGGATTTATGGCCCAAATGAATGAATAAAATAAATAAATACAACAATAATTAAACGAAACGAAATAATAAATGAGACTTTTGTCTCTTAGCCGCTTCAAGAATGGGACTTTAACCCATTTCTTCTTCTTTTGACTCCCTATATTCATTGTGTCACGAGATTGGTGTTGAACTTTCTCTAAGAGTTGACTCGATGGAGATGACGGGCCTCAATGGCCGTGAAGAAAATGCAGGGAGAAATTGAATCCATTTTTGGATTCAAAGCAAATAGTACATGTAGAGAAAAAGGGTAAGGATTAGGATCCAATGACAGTAAAAGAAAACAAAGCTATGTTATAAAGGAATCATGCATAGATAAAGAAGCGTCATGTGGATCACCAAAGTAGGAAATAGGAAATGAGGAAATGACCAGGAAAACAACATTAGCTAAATAGATGTTTGACATGGTTTGAAAACTTTGATGATTTGAAAAAATGTTGGACAATAACTGAAGGGACAAATGCAAACAATTTTTGTGTAGTAGATCACTTGATTTCAACCTAATATGAAATAATTCTGCAGGGATGGACACACCAGAAACTTCAAAGGCAGTCAAGCACATATAACATGTACATAAAACAATAAGTGAAAATGATTTGAGATCAATACTTTATCAAAATAGGGGAAAACATTCAAATTTTTGAACATGAGTAAAAACTCTATAAATACAACAAGATATGATGAAATCTCGGGTTAATTAACGAAATATCACCTAAGAGGGACAAATCGTCCTGAGACCTAACGACCTAGCTACTAATTACCTTACGTTGAGAGCAAAACTAAACAGGAGGATAGATAATCAAGTCGAGAACACCATATACTAAATAGAGTATCAAGACCAAAGCGGAATATCTAGATAAAACTACCGCTCGTCAAGACACGATATTCGAGTATAAACATGACATAATTTTTTATGCTAAAATGGTTTCCTAACAAAAACTAAACATGAATTTATAGATTGAACTCAAATAACAAATCAAAACAACTTTTGATACTCATGACATCAAATTAATCATGGACAGTGGCCTAAACAATAGGAAAACCTGAATTGAGATAGTAAACCAGAAACGAAAAGCGAAGTTTCAACGATATATGTGATGATTTGTACTACAAACTCACAGATAATCACCAACATCTATTAAGAGGTAGTATATTCAACATAATCGCATTGAAAATTTTGACATGAACATTGATTCAGCAAATAGCATAACAGTAGTCACAAACACATCCTAGGGCCATCATAGCCAACTATAACAGACAATCCCAACCTCATTCATGATAAATAGATAACTACTTTTACGAAGAAAGAGGGGATGAAGTAGGAAACAACGGAATTAAAAGGGACCAACGAGTGTTTACCTCCTCCGGGGCAGCAAAACGGGACAAAGAGCTAGCGTTGGATTCACAGCCACCGAAAAATGATGTCGTCATTACCTCCAACCATAATCAGTCGACGCACATTCGAAACTTTCGATTAAATGGTCATCTTTCAAAGAAGAAGGAACGAGAAAACCTTACTAAAGAAGTTTATGGGCTCTCAAATTTTCTTCTGCTTTGTTCATTTTCAGAATTTTTCTCAACCCAAAATTTTGAACCCCAAAGATTTTTTTTCTCTCCCTTAGCTTTTAATCCCCAATTTTTCCAACCACCCCAAAACAAAGCACGGAAGCCTCTTATATAGAAGACCAATCAGCGCATTGTCGAGATTCAAAAGAAGGGTTTCTTGGATTTCCAATTCCAAAATCCCCCCCAGCTTGTTTGTTGTGCTCAAAACGTACCATCTTCTTTGGATTTTTCCAAAAAATGGCAAACGGTGGACCAATTAAAATGGAAAAAAATGAATTTTCCCCAAAACCAATGACAAATCTCCACCAACGTACGAATTCATACACGGTACCCGAGATTCGCGGCATTTGAACATTGGGGTGAGCCAACTCACCCATTTCTAGAATCTTGTTGGATGTTTCGTATGCCAACTCAGCGGGCTGAAGGCAGGTCGGTGATGGGATCGGGTGTGACTGTCGGAGCAGTCCAGTTTTGGATATGGACGAGTTTTGCTATTGAGAAAACTTACGGGTGGGTGGAAATCGGGTTTGGTTCGGTTGAAATCATCGTCGATGTGGAAGTTTGTCGCGATTTGGGGCTGTAGAAAATTGTGTATTGTTGTTTTGTTTGGCTGTTAAGGTGAAGGAGAGTGTATTGATGGTGTGGGCCGGGTCGTTGTTTGGAAGGTGGGCTGTAGCAGTCTTATTTGTAAGAATTGGGCCGGTGATTTGGGAATTGGGCTTGGGAACTTGTTTGGAGAAATTGGGCCTTAAATTGGGGTTGTTTAATAATCCCTATTAAATCTAATTGGGTTATTAAATAACCCTAATTAAATTTAATTAGATTAGAATAATCATAATTAAATTTAATTGAATTAAGAATAACTCAAATTAAATTTAATCGAATTAAAATAATCCCAATTAAGAAATGGTAACTTTTGGGATTAAGATTGTATTACAATTTAAATGATTTATTTAAATTCTAACCAAATTGAATATCTATTGGTTAATTGCATTACAATTGGACCAATTGGATTTCAATTGAGGTCATATTTAATTCGTTCGCTAAATTGAATCGCAATCTGACACGAATCAAGTAACAAATTAACCTCGAGTTTCTTAATTTGATAAAAATCTAACAAATATTCCTCCAAATAAAATATTTCGAGAACAAATCATATTTAAAATCAAGACTTTATCCATTCGAATTAATTTTCAAATTTAATCAATAGCAGTCTAATTTTAAATAAAAATATTTATTTACATAACAAAATTTATACACTCATATATATAAATATATGAAAAGGTATAATCGTTAATTAAATTAATTCAAATAAATATTTTAAATTGTATTTATTTGAATAAAATCATTGTCGTCATTTTATTTTAAAATTGAAGAAACTCGAAATTAAATTAGATTGTGGAGGGCAAAAATTAGGTGTCAACAACTGCCCCCTCCATTTGGGTAGAGTGGATGCAAGTAACCCTGGGCAAAGGGAGGTTGACGTTCCTAATTTTTGTTCGACCACATTCGTTTCTGAAAGAGGTTGATTTTCGCATGAGTTTCATGGAGTTATGGCTGGACCTCGGGATTAGGTTTCCTACATATCTGAGGTTATATGAGAATTCAGGCCACTTGTAGTTCGTAAAGCTTGAATGCAAGTACGATTTTCAAGAAAATTTTCACAAGCTATCTCGGTTTTAATGTTTTTGATGAAATCGAAAAGCTGGGGAATAGAGGGATTTGGGGGGAGGTTGGAATGCAGTCGATTTTTCCACATAGATCTCGGCCTACATATCCCCAAGATTTTAAGGAATCAGACTGCTTGTAGTTCGACTCGATCGGCAGAAAAGATAATCTTTTATTTCAGATGATCTTTGGCTCAGGATGAGTGACAAGTTGATCGAGTTTCGAAAAAGAGGCTTGTAACCTCTTGACCATGAATGTGGAATCCTTCACACCCATAGATAAGAACTTACCCGGACATAATTTCCAAACTCTGAGTATGTTGTCACCCGATTTGAAAGAAAAAGAAGGTTACCTTCGGCATGAGTTAAGAAATATCCCGAAGTTGAAGATGAGACTTAGAACATCCCAAAATACCCACATGCCTTCTAACAGGGGTGTAGTTGGATGGTGGTGGTGATTATACTTTAGCTCGCGTCTAAAGAGTTTGACGTCCCTCTCTAGACTATGTCCCGTTTTGCTGCTAAGAAAGAGTTCCACGTTGTGCTGCATCCTATCTGAAGTCGTCCGCACCTGTGGTTTTGATTTTAGATTTTCATCCTTTCGGATGATCTCGACAATGCTTCAAACAAAAAGTGTTAGTGCTAAACATAATTCACGAGAGAGGTAAGTAATCTTTTACCATATCTCCACGTGAGTTGTGGACTGAAAAGTGAAGTCATCCTTTATTGTACCTGTTTGATGGGAAATAACTCACAATAACAGACACAACAACCTCCTTGGTTGTTGTATAATTAGCTCATCTGTCGAGTGAATATGTTTTCAAAGTGGGGTGGCCCTTTTGGTTACCTATATCACTTATTGTATGTGGCATGAGAACCTCTCCGGTTGTAGCTGATGATCGATTTATAATTTTTTCCTAAATTGTCAATCTTAAGATGATCTTGCGTATTATTTGATGTTGGATACGAGGCGACTTACAAATATCCTTTGAATTTCTAGCTTTTAGGTAATCCTGCACATCATCCAACTTTGGATAAGAGATGACTTACAGATATCCCTCCAATCACTAGCTTTCAGGTGTTCCTGCACATCATCCGACCTTGGATACAATATGACTTATAGATAATCCCTCAAATTGATCGTCTTTGGGTAATCTTGCACATAATCTATCTTGGATATGACGCGCCTTATAGAGAACCCTTGGACATATCAATTTGACAATCTTGCATATCCTCCGGTAAGGATTTAGTTGCGACTTACGGATAACCTTTGAACTATCAACTTTTGGGCGATCTTGCACACTATTCGGTTAGGATGTTATTGTGGCTTACGGATGACCTACATGCTATCAAATCATAGGTGATCTTGCACACTATCCTATTTCAAATAATATGACTTATAGATAACCTTCAAATTATCAATTGCTAGGAAATCTTATATACCATTCATCCTTAGATAGCGATCTGAAGACGTCCCTCCAAATCGTGTGCTCTTAATGAATTCAGATGCTGATTCATGAAAAGATGATGATATCCTCGACGCCAGTGTTATGTCTTACATGTCAACAGATATATTGAATGCTGATGATATCCTCGAAGCCAGCGTTGTGTGTAGTGTGTCGACAGATATATTGAATGTTGATGATATCCTCGACCCCAGCGTTGTGTCTTGTGCATCAACAGATATTGAATACTGATGATATTCTCGATGCCAGCGTTGTGTCTAGCATGTCGACAAATATATTAGATGCTAATGATATCCTCTACGCCAGCGTTGTGTCTAGCGTGTCGACAGATATATCGGATGCTGATGATATCCTCGACGCAAGCGTTGTGTCTAGCGTGTCGATAGATATATTTGATGCTAATGATATCCTCGACGCCAGTGTTGTGTCTAGCGTGTCGACAGATATATTGGATGCTAATGATATCCTCTACGCCAGCGTTGTGTCTAGCGCGTATATAGATATTGAATGCTGATGATATCCTTGACGCCAGCGTCGTGTCTAGCGCGTCAACAAATATTGAATGTTGATGATATCCTCGATGCCAACGTTGTGTATAGCACGTCAACAGATATGTAATGGCCTTTGCGGCAATGATATTTGATGGCCTTTGCGGCAATGATATGCAATGGCCATTGTTGCAATGATAAAATGATTTTACCTGGCTTCATTTGTCAGTGTCCTGCTTTCTACATGTACCTGTACTCAAGGTAGACGATTAGTAGACACAAAGTCTCTTTTACTAGCGACTATTTTTAGGAAACTTCTAAATACGATACGTGTAAAGAAGACAAAGTGCTTTTGTTTGTTGCCTATGATCTCAAGAAATGCGATGGACAAATTAAAAGGTCCTCAATAAATGGGCATTAAACCTTTTTTTAGGGCTGCCATACCGTTCTTGGGCATTAATGATCTATTATGGCTCCCGATTTTCTCGGGGATTTTTGAAAGAGACTCTCATTTTGTGTATTGATCCCTGCATCCACAGAAAAATGATTAGTTGAATGAAATTACTCCATGTTGACCTTCTTCGATCCTTGATTTGCTCCTTGCCATCTCTTGGGCATTCCACCATATTGAGACTTCCACCCTGACACTCTATCCCAAATGATATCTAGGCAAGTACTAAGTAAGTGAGTCGTAAGATTTTTGAAAATAGTCTTAAATTTTTGAAAATAATTTTGAAAACTTCTGTAAAATTTTTGAAAATTTCTGCCAGTCATGTCATTTACTAGCTCAATGAACGTCTTCTTCGCGGTTTTGCCTATATCCGATGGATGGCTTCCAAAACTTATGATTATTGTTGGAGGGTTTCTTCAAGTAGTTCTATCATAGCCAAAAATTGAGTCTACCCAGACTTTGTTACAGTTGGTGGTTTCCAAAGACTTAACCTCTGGTGCTGGGGAATTTGGAATATGTTCTGGCATTTGGTGGAAATTTTGAGGTCTTCCTCAAAATTTCTGCCCCAGTTTAAACCTGTTTGAGATAATACCAATCTGGGTGGATCTGAAGTCTTTGCTGATCTTCATTCTCTTTATTGCATGTCGATCTTCTCTTGTGAATTTTCGAGATTCCTTCTCGAAAATTCTGCCCCAGTTTCCATTTCTTAGGGTTATATGACCGAGCCGTTGGGGTGCCTACGTATCCCGTTGAAGTAGAAATCAGGTCAAACACAGTTCAGGACTACGCTAGGGATATATATAAAAAATCTAATGGGTTGACCGACGCCGACATAGGCCGTCTAAGTATCCCTTTTGTTGGGAATTCAGGTCATCACGTAGTTCATACATAGGAAGGGAAGGATAAATTTTCCTAAGGGGTTGACCGAAGCCGACATAGGCCGCCTACGTATCCCTTTCTTGAGAATTCAGGTCAAACGTAGTTCGTGCATAAAAAGAAAGGATTCTAGGTAGTTACACACTAGCAAACAACGTTATTACAAAGGTGATTACAAACAAACTAAGAAAACACAAAAACTAGAACGTCATTCAAACATAATATCTCTTTGCTGCATCAGAATTGATTGGTTTGGTCCACTCTGTGCCATCCATCTCAGACAAAATCAGAGCTCTTCCAGATAGCACCTTGCGAACTATGTATGACCCTTGCCAGTTTGGAGCGAACTTGCCCTTGTACTCCTCTTGGTGAGGGAATATTTGTTTGAGAACCAGTTACCCTACTTCAAATGCTCGAGTTCTTATCTTTTTGTTAAAGGCACGAACCATCCTGTGTTGATACAGCTGACCATGGCATACAACAGCCATTCTCTTTTCATCAATTAACATGAATTATTCGTAGTAAGCACGGACCCATTCTTCGTTACTCAGTCCAGCTTTCTGAATAATCCTTAGGGAAGGTAGTTCGACCTCAGCGGGTATCACAGCTTCATTCCCGTAAACTAGTAAATAGGGAGTTGCTCCTGTGGAGGTTTGAATTGTTGTTCGATACTTTAGCAAGGTGTAAGGTAGGAGGTTTGAATTGTTGTTCGATACTTTAGCAAGGTGTAAGGTAACATCTCATGCCATAATCTATCATTTTCGACCATCTTTCTCAAGATCTTCTTGATATTCTTGTTAGCAGCTTCTATAGCTCCATTCATTTGGGGACGGTACGCTGTCGAGTTGCGATGCACAATCTTGAACTGATCACAAATTTCTTTCATCAAGTGACTGTTCAGGTTTGCCCCATTATCAGTAATAATCAATTTTGGCACTCCGAATCGGCAAATCAAGTTATTCCTGACAAAATTTGCAACCACTTTCTTAGTGACGGCTCTGTATGAAGCAGCTTCGACCCACTCAGTGAAATAATCAATGGCAGCCAAAATAAATCTATGCCCATTCGATGCTAGTGGATCTATTGGTTCGATGACATCCATGCCCTAAGCTACGAAAGGCCAAGGAGAATTCATTACGTGAAGCTCCTGTGGAGGCATTTGAATTAGATCTCCGTGTATTTGACATTTTGGACATCTCTGCACAAACTTACTACAATCATTTTCCATAGTCATCCAGAAGTAACCGGTTCTCAGGATCTTTCTAGCAAGGACAAACCCATTCATGTGGGCCCCACAAACTCCAGCGTGTACCTCGTTTATCAACTTATTGGCTTCTTCCGCATCGACGCATCTTAGGAATCCCAAATCAGGATTCCTCCTAAAAAGAATTTCTCCACTTGGAAAGTAATTCTTTGCCAAACGCCGGATTGTCTTCTTTTGGTTATTACTAGCCTCTTCAGGATATATTCCAGATTCCAAATACCTCTTAATGTCATAGTGCCAAGGCCTTCTATCAGGCTCCTCTTCCACGAGTATGCAATGCGCGGGTTGCTCCTTCAGGCTTATTTCCAAAGGATCGATGTAACTCTGATCCGGGTGCTGAATCATGGAAGATATCATAGCCAAAGCGTCAGCAAACTCGTTTTGTGTCCGTGGGATATGTCTAAAATCAACATCCTTGAATCTTCCGCATAATTCTTGCACCAACTCTACATAAGGAGTAATCTTGGAGTTTTTTACCGCCCATTCTCCCTGTACCTGGTGAATCAGCAAATCTGAATCTCCAATGGCTAGCAATTCACGAACACCCATGTCAAGTGCCAATTTGAGCCCCAGGATGCAAGCTTCATATTCAGCCATGTTGTTGGTGTATGGAAAACGTAACTTAGCGGCTACCGAATAATGTTAGCCCGTTTCTGACACCAAAACTGCTCCAATTCCTGAACCTTTGAAGTTGACCGCCCCATAAAAAAATAGCCTTCATTCGGGGTAGATTTCCGTGATATCTTCTCCTACGAACAAAACTTCCTCGTCTGGAAAGTATGTTCGAAGTGGCTCGTATTCCTCATCAACTGGGTTTTCAGCCAAATGATCTACTAAGGCTTGCCCCTTGATTATTTTTTGGGTTACATACACAATGTCAAACTCACTCAGCAATATTTACCACTTGGCTAGCTTTTCTGTAGGCATGGCCTTCTGGAATATATACTTCAATGGATCCATTCTCGAGATAAGGTAAGTTGTGTAGGACGACAGATAATGCCTCAACTTTTGTGCCGTCCAAGTCTAAGCACAACATGTCCTTTCTATAAGAGTGTAACGGACTTCATATGGTGTGAACCTTTTACTCAAGTAGTAAATGACTTTCTCTTTCCTGCCGGTCTCATCATGTTGCCCGAGGACGCATCCGGAAGCATTTTCTGAGACTGACAGGTAAAGCAATAATGGAATTCCTTCTCTCGGTGGGACCAAAACCGGTGGTGCAGACAAGTATTTCTTGATGCGATCAAAAGCTCTCTCACATTCTTCTGTCCACTCATTCAGTGCATTTTTCTTCAACATCTTGAGAATTTGCTCTCATATGACTGTTGATTGAGCGATGAATCTGCTAATGTAATTCAAATGAACTAGGAAACTCATAACTTCTTTCTTTGTCCTCGGCGGTGGCAAGTCTTGAATTGTCTTGATTTTGGATAGGTCCCTTCTGCTGACTATGAAGCCCAGCAACTTCCCTAATGGCACACACACTTAGCAGGATTTAACTTTAAACTGTACCTTCTTAATCTGTTGAAGAATTTCTCCAGATGAGTTAGATGATCCTGTAACACCCCGTATTCAAGTACGTGTATTGACGTATTCAAGTACGTATATTGGTCTTATTTATATGGAATTAATTTTTTTATTTTATTTATACTGGAATTTGCCCGTCGATGGTTTCATGCGAAGGTTATTGAGTAAGCTTTCCAACGATATAAAGATTTCCAAAAATGGATAGGTTTCGGATATAATCAAGCACGTTTGAAACTATAAAATGGTGGCCGGGATATTTGGGAATAGTAAATGTGCAGGAAAATTTCCTGCACACAAACTACTGAGGCCAGCCGAATTTTTAGATCAATTTCAAAAGATCATAACTCCCTTAATATAATGAACTGGGAGAGCTGCGACCTATGAAAAGAAAGATATTTGAGTCTTCTTTCCAATGAAATTGGTTTCATCCAAATCCAACATCTAAGTAAGGAGTTATACTCGTTTTGCTTCAGCCTATCAAAATAGATTTTTAGGATCAACTTTAAACGACCATAACTCCTTGTACAGGATGAACTGGGTGGCCTACTTTATATGAAATGAAAGCCCTTTGAATTATACTTCCAACGATACCAATTTTACCCAAATCCGATATCGGAGCAAAGAGTTATGGTCGATCTACTATAGCTTATCAAAACAGTCCACCAAAGGACAGATTTGACATTATTTAAATTTTAAAGGCATTTTAGTCATTTTCTATTATATTATGGACGGGAATATGTGTATATATACATGTATATGAGTTCAAAAACTCATTTTTATCATCA